>NC_139955.1:34665391-34755391 GCF_963454915.1 Gymnoscopelus microlampas
AGGTAGGTCTCTCCTCTCTCTGCCTGTCAGTCTGATGGAGCCGCTCCGCTCATCAGCCGTGACCTGGATGGGGCCCGTTGTCAGCCGTGATGTCACCGTATAGACGGCAGAGAGAGAGCAGACGTGACATACAGACCTACCGGGAGCATGCAGGTGCACGCGCGCACGTTAAGCGTGATGAATACCTAGCTGCGTCGCCTGCGTCGCGCACAGAAAACGGACGACCTACAAGCTCACAATGCGTTGCGGCCGCGACGCACTGTGAGCTTGTAGATCGGCTTTAGAGCGTTTGTCCATTTAAGTCTGCTGTACCGTGGTGCAACGTATACTGTACACCCTACAGTTTGTGCGTGCGTGTCATCATCTGTATTGCATTGCACATGTACACCTGTGTACAGTATACAGTATGTGGATAACATGTGTGTATGTGTGTGTGTGTGTGTGTGTGTGTGTGTGTGTGTGTGTGTGTGTGTGTGTGTGTGTGTGTGCGTGCGTGCGTGCGTGCGTGCGTGCGTGCGTGTGTGTCAGCACATCATGGCAGTGAACGTCTCAGTGTATCAGGGTGTTGTGATGGGCTGCCTGTGTGATGAAGGGGGCAGGATCCCGAGTGCATGGCCTGGTTTTTCGCTGTGCGCAGAATGAATCACGACAGCTGAAGGAATGTCCGCTGCTCCTCGCGTTGTTGGCCTGCGCCGTATGCAGCGGCCTCTCTCTCTCCCCAATACATTTTATGGTAACGGCTCAGACCCGCTGTTTATATTTACATGAGGAGGAATGATCAGCGGGCAGATCATTCCTGCGCGCATGAGCCACTCCCCCTCCCCAATAACGTCCCTTCATTTTAACGACCACAGACCTTCCCCAGCTAGGACATGCTTCTCTATAACACACACACACACACACACACACACACCACACACACACACACACACACACACACACACACACACACACACACACACACACACACACACACACACACACACACACACACACACACACAGATTGGCAGGTGTATACTGGCACCCTTACATGAACAACACAGACATAGCTGGCATGCACAACCATCACTCAGTCGCCTCAACTCAAGTCAGTTATACCTTACATAAATACGCTGGCACACACCCAGCCAGCATACAGGCATTCATCCATTACAAGGTAATTGAAATGAGAGAACACGTAAAAATAACGTAAACATATGACATAACAGCGACACCATGAAATCAAAAACACATGACAGAGAGCCACTGCTTGCACGTGACACATCTTAGTTGACGTTGCAAGCACAGATAGAGAGAGAGAGAGAGACAGAGAGAGAGAGAGAGAGAGATGGGGGGGGGGGGGGGGGAAAGCTGCTTGGCCAGCGATGCAGATTTGGAATTTAAGGGGGCTCGTGTGACAGATGGAGCGGAGCAGCTTGTGCAAGCGTGAAGCCCTTTCAGCCGTGCTCCTGTTGAGAGTGTGTTTGTGGGGAGCAGGTATGACGCTATATCTCGAACTGTCACTAACAGTGTGTGTGCAACTGTTTCACAATCACAGGTGAGACCAGATTGTTCAAATGTATGTCAGATGCTTAAGTGTTCAGTTTAACGTGGTCATAAATAAATCGAATAAAGGAAGACCAAAGCATATGACACACTTGCTCATTAAGCTCGCCTGGTCTAACAGCAGTTATGCTTTTGCTGTTATTTGTTTTTATTTTTCCTCATTGAAATGCAATGCTTTTTTTTTGCAAGCATTTCATAAACATTAAAAGCAGCATTAAAAGCAGCAACAACCATACATTACAAACAAACAAGGAAAGGTAGACATGTGGCAGACAGGGGCAGGGGGAACATTTCTACACTGCTAGTGGTTTTCAAACGTTTTGTACTCAAGGCACACGAATGAGCTCAAATCTCAAGGCACGATGATGAGGCGAGTTGAAAGTGCTTAAAATATATTTTAGGGTACGGAATTTGCCTCTGTATTGGGAATTGAGTGCTGATATACTAAATAATAATAACTTTAATAAATCATACATTTACGTTAATAAATCAAAGTTTTAAAGTTGTATATATTGCAATAATAATGTGTGGTTGTCCCTACAGTACATCCCAAGGCACACCTGCACACCAGTCTACCACATCTATCTGGAAGAAGGGCCTGTTTGACGACAAGTATTCTGTCAGCACAAATTTCAGCTCTCCTTCTCCTCCATGACCCCCCCCCCCCCCAGATTTCCTCCCCTCTTCTGCTTCTGTCGGTTGCTATCTTTCTCCTGTGCTCGTGTCAGAGATAATACATGCTCGGCCATGGCACGCTGGACAGCGGGCGAGGCAGATGAGCCCTGTCTCCCTTCCCTCGCACTGGCCTAACGGTCTGACGGCCAGCTCCAGATGCTGGGCTTGTGTGAGTGGGCTGAAGGTGGGGGGGGGCAGAGCAGGGGCACTAGAGAGGACAGTTAGCCAAGCGAGGCGCAATGGACTGGGTTAGTAGTACCTGCCAGAGAAGGGGAGAGGACCTTGGCACAAGGGAGCAGGGGCAGGACAGAAGTCTGTGTCCTGGGGCACCTTGCTGTCCCCAGGTTTGTGGATGACACTGTAAATGGGTTCAGCCCTGGTGGGGGGGTACAGAAATCACAGTGAATGGTGCAAGTGCAGGACATTTGGAACACGGCACACAGACACAGACACACACACACACACACACAGACACACACACACACACACACACACACACACACACACACACACACACACACACACACACACACACACACACACACACACACACACACACAGACAGACAGACAGACAGACAAATCAAATGCACATGCAAGGCATATGAACAGTGTGTGTACAAGGACAAAACAGGAGCACAGATCAAACCCAGAGAGTCACACAGTGACACACGCACGCACACACACACACACACAAAAGCATGCATGCACACGCACGCGCACACACACACACACACACACACACACACACACACACACACACACACACACACACACACACACACACACACACACACACACACACACACACACACACACACACACACACACACACACACACACACACACACACAGGAGGAATCCAGCCCCCTCCCCTAGAGCTGTGGATTAGACCTCTTTGGTGTTCAAGTCCTGCCTCTATGAATGCTGCTGCTGATCCAGTACTTGGACAGGAGTTCAAGGGTTAAAACACAGTCAAAACAAGGACGTGGGATGACAGAGGCTGCTTTGCTTTGAAGCATTTGGCCAGCATAGCCACCAAACACCGTCAGACTACCATATAATACAGTTGTGGCGTATGGTATTGTATTGTATTGTATGGTAATGCATTGTACAGAATACTCTGTCTACCACATCCGCGTTGCACTCAAAGGATGGCCAGTGTTTGCTTAGCTTCCTGTTACATTCCTGTCACCGTTATTGGCTGTTTCACCAGACACCATAGACACAGACAGTACAGAAACAACCGCAAAATAAAGAACTAAAACCATACTATATGTCACAACATTGATTGATCGATTGATTGATCAATTCATCTTGTTGTGAAAACAATATATATACAGGAATACAACTGTGTGGCATTATTAAGGACCAATGTGTAATATTATATACAGACTATCTGCAAGCAATCCATGCACTGTGTTCAGTGGCGTGCACAGACATTTTGAGGGGCAGGTGCACAAGTAAATTATACTTTTTTTTGTTTACTTGGTCTGCTCTTTTTTCCCTCTACACCTATACCTCTTTGCCAAAAATAGCCGATCTACAAGCCCACAACGCCTCGCAGCGCGAGGCGTTGTGGGCTTGTAGATCGGCTATTTTTGGCAAAAGTTCTCCTCAGAAAAGGGATGCTAGGTTTCGAGTGATTATGGTAAAAAGAAAAATTATATCACATAAAGATTTGGCGGACCCCCTGTAGTAACTCTGAGGACCCCCTAGGGGTCCCGGACCCCCTGTTGAAGACCCCTGCTGTAAACTGAAAAAAATATATATTTTTTATTTTTTTCAAAAGGGCACTTCTGGTCAAGAGGGCAAAGGGCAGGTGCTCTAGCTCCACCTAGAGTCTATCTGTGCACGTCCCTGACTGTGTTTGATCTAAACCCAATACAAACACTACCTTGTGTGAGTGGTGTTACAAACAATGGACAGTGGAGGAGCCAAGCCCTAGACTGACCTTGTGAAGTCTTCCTCTCCCAGCATGTGGCGGGGAACTGGGGAGTACCGGGACGGTGTCTGTTGGGGAGGCGGATATACAGGCTTGGGCTCCATTTGCCCCATGTAGTTGTGGCTGACGTGGTTGTCCACCATGGTGGGGAAGGCTGGGGGGAGGGCCAGACCAATAGAGGGAAACAAGGATGATTACAACACAGGTGAAAGACAACACACTCAGCACTGCTCTCTCCCCATGGCGTTAACCACTTAACCACTTAACCCCTATATGGTTGACCGGGATCCCTCGGGGCTTTATACTAGTGACTTTTCTGTTTTCGCGCTACATTAAATATATTCGATCGACAAACTCGTTGTGAGCTTGTTGATCTGCTGTTGTCGGTGACGGTTGCTGGAGCTTAAGTGGTTATATGGTCTATTTTATACTTATATTTTACATTTCTGAGTATTATGCTGTATATACTTATAGTTATATAAATTATATTATTTGAGCATGTCTATAATGACATGCCTAAACTAGAAAAAGATCTCCTCGGAGCACAGGTCTCCGCCAGGGCAGGTAGGTTGTTGTGGGCCAGCAAGGTTGATGGAATATGAAGAATCGGACAGATCCGTCTTGATCACATGACTATAGAGATAATGTGTACCGATTTGTGTGATTTGGACAAAATCTGTAGGAGTAATATAATCCTGGTGGCGCAATATTAGGGCAATGTCAAAAGGGTGGCATTTGTTCCTCAAAGTAGTGCGAATGTGCGTGCAAAGTGTCACCGCAATCGGACACTGCGTTCATGATTTGAGGCATTTTGTTCAAAACGGGCCACTCCTGCAAACCCTGATGGAATATGAAAAATCTGAAAGACCCGTTTCGTTTAATGACTATAGAGATACTGTGTACCCACACACACACACACACACACACACACACACACACACACACAGACGGACAGACAGACGGACAGGGTGCAAAACATAGTCTCTGCCACGCCTTTGGCGACACCAGTTTGAAAGTGGTTATTTTAGCGCCTTATACCTCGCATAGACTGCACGACATTCAAAGCCATCATATAGTGGTCAGATGCATGTGTAATGTCTGACAGACAGACAGACAGACACAGACAGACAGACAGACAGACAGACAGACAGACAGACAGACAGACAAAAGGATGAACCTTTTTGCACAATCAAACAAGCACCTGTGTCCACCTGTACTGTGGTCGCATTCACTTATGGTCTTTGAACCGCTAACACACAGTGAGCAAAACCTCGAGAAGGAACCCCGATTTGCCTCCATTCTGGGGCTTTGTCGGCAAGCGCCAAAAATGTCGGCGAGTGGATAATCGGTGCTAATATCTTGCAGTGTGAACTCGGCATTAGTTGACAAAAGCTATAATACAAATGTGCAGTCATCCTATACTGCTTTCTGTGTGTTTACATTTTCATACGGTCCAGGTTAGTGTGTCAAATACAATCACAAGGCTGGAAACCACCTCTTTCACTGTACAGATTTACATTCTTGTTGGGGGCAGCAGGGTATGACAAAACAAGCCTTTCAAATCCAGATCATGTGGGTCATACTTTCAAAACCGGCTTAAGTCTTCATTAAAGGGCTCGCCTCGGACCTTGCAACGGCAAGGAGGTCCAGTAAATGTAAAATGTACAGCAAGCTCCCACAGATAGCAAAGCGCCTGTGTGTGGATATTTCTGTGAGGCAGAAGATAGCTTTAGAACGTGGGCTCTTGTGAGCGGGTGGGATGTGAGAAACCATCCACGCACAGTGGGAGGTGGAGATCTGGGCTTGTTGTTGCAGTGGGCAAGAAGTACGTTTGTGTGTGTGTGTGTGTGTGTGTGTGTGTGTGTGTGTGTGTGTGTGTGTGTGTGTGTGTGTGTGTGTGTGTGTGTGTGTGTGTGTGTGTGTGTGTGCGTTGTGTGTGCATGCACACATTCAGGCATTCAGTTTGTGGGCATAGCAGGTTTGGAGGAGGGAACAGTGAGCCAGCAGCACCACTACTCATAAAAGCATTGTATAAAATCTGTGATGAAGATAAAAACAATTGCCAGTGTACTGAACCGCACCACAGACCTCTATTTATAATTCCTTACGCAGTGCAAGTTTTGTATCGCAGATTATAGTTTTGGTGGGGACTTGCCATGGAGATTTTGCTCATCGATGATTAGCGTTACAAACACACTGTAGTAGAACTGAAAAAAAATGTGTAACATTTGTACGACGAGAACCAACATGAAGGAGCAGAGGAAGCCGTAGATACGTACTGCTGGAGTAGTCCGGAGGGGCGTACATGTCGTTGAGATGCACGGGCCCTGGCTTGGCCACCTTGAGGTAGACCATGTCTGAGGTGTTCTTCAAGGCGGCCACCGCCTCCTCGTGACGCACGTCCTGCAGGATGATGTTGTTCACCTGAACAACAAATGGCAGGAGAACATATTAGGGTTGCAACAGTTAATCGAACTAATAGATTATCCTACATATAAATAAAGAAAACTCTGTCCGTCACTCACGGTTGAGCAATTGATCTCAACTTGCACACGACCATTGACCATTAGCAGATGCACAAAATGACGACGGACGTTTTTTAACTTTCCCAAAATGTAAGCTGTTTATTAGCGTTTTTGTGTCAACACCGGAGATTGGCAGTTCGGCCTATGGGATGCTTACACCCCTCTGTCATCATGGTTACAGCCCTGTAGTCTGGAGGAGGTAACGGGGTTTGTAGAGAATTTCTTTTACAGATGAGGTAGGTATTATACAGGTTGGTGTGCCGTGCAGTGTTGAGAAAGGTCAAGAGCAGTGACTAAACTCAGCTGTGGTAGTGATTTCTACCGCTGTATCTTTCTGCTAAATGGGTGTTGTACGAAAGTCTGAAACACCCATGTCACCTTTGTGTGTGTGTACGCCTAGTCCACGCCAAGTTCAGAATACAACGCGCTTCTGGTTGGTTGCCGCTTTGTCTCGTCGCCTAGCAGCAGCGGAAAACGTAGCTTTTTTCAACTTTGCAGCACTGCTTTTTGCTGGCTCTGCCTCCTGCCACAGCGGAGAAGGCAGCGGGCGCTTCTCTCCATAGAAAATGTATGGAACCTTTCCCAGAAAGTGGAAGCAGTACGGCTGCTGGTGTGCATTCGGCATGAGTCTCCCCACAGTGTTTCCTGGGAAATATTTTAATTCAAATGCACTATTGAAGTGCAGCATGACATGAGCATGTGATTATCGGGCTCATTCACTGTGCTGAGAGTGGCGTGATGGAGATGCAGTAATGTATGGCTGCAGCCATTCATAGCTTTTCAACAATGGCAGCACAGCTTAATTAATTTCCCTTCTATTTGATTTATGGAAGCCTTAAACACATCTAATATTTCTTTTAACAGCACTCTTTTTCCCTGGCAGGTGGTTCTTTTTTTATCTTCTGTGCCACGTGGCACAAATATGCCTGGGGAGTCACTCTGGAGATTGGGGCTGCGCAACAGCAGCGTATCCATCACACAACGCAGCAATTAACGCTGACGTGTGTTGCCTGCCTCCCTCTGCTCTGTGGCCGAAATGACAGAATGGGACACATGACCACACAATACAAAGAGAGGGGTGCATGTGAGTGTGTTTATTTCTCTTCAATGTTTTCAATAGGGCCAAAGAGCTACAGAGGACAATAAATTGACTCATGAACATTATTTTGGATATCGTCTTCATTTGCCCTTCGGCGAGGGGAGTGATAAAAGGACAGAGAGGGTTGATACTGCAAGCTTGCTGCTGTATCTTCCTTAGGGGTTATATGGCAAACAGCCCAGCTAAAGCGGCATTGCATGCTGAAATGTCAGAAAGCGACCTCGCTGCTTCAAGTACATTTGAAGAAACTCTGCCACCAAACACTGTTGCTCTGGTAAAATTCATGCCTGAGGAGACACTGCAGTTTATTCGGGCACAAAACAACCAAAATGGCCAGAATGGCGACCTTCCACGGTTCACAGAATGGCTATGTAATGGTTGAGGCTGGCAGCCAGCAGCACCTGCCGTATTTTCAACCAATTCCCTCCCCACACTGTCGAGGGAATCCCAGCAGGATTTTTTCTTGCCAGAACGTGTCCCCGTTGACAGTAATGTTATTCTATTAAGTAATTTAAAGTGTTGACGAAATGCTATATTCTCATCGTCTTTGTGAATAAATTAGGCTATGAGTATGTGATGAACAAATTATGACGCAGCATTGGTCGTTGGACAAGTTGGATATGCTTGAGCAAAGATGAAAGATGAATAAAATATGAGTATATACTAACAGTGTATACATACTCTATATATATATATACTGTATATATATATATATATCGTATCTGTCGGGTGGAAACCTCATATGTCTTTCTTTCATAGATTCTATGATCTTGCTTTTAACTGATCTCCTTTTAATCTGTCCCCCCACCCCACACACACTTTTTCACTGTTTTGTATTTTTCTCTTGTCTAGATCTTAACTTACTGTTTTGTTTAACTTTTGTTTTTTAAGGTGAATGTAAAGCACTTTGAACTGCATTTATGTCTGAAAGGTGCTCTATAAATAAAGATTATTATATGTCCAAAACTGTTACTTTTCATGATTCAAATTCAAAAACAGCAAAAGTAGAAGATAGACAAGGTCAAAGAGCTTTTGATGCTTTTGTGTGACGCTGTAGTATGATCAAGTAGGGCGTTAATTAAAAAAAAACACACAAAAAGTTAGAATATGGAGATACAGGTAGGAGGTTTCTGCCCAACAACAACGATATATATATATATAATATATGATGAATATTTGGCTGAGACAGAGAGACAAGCTCGTACAGCTAGCAGGCGGTCTCCGGTCTGCAGTCGTCCATCTTTCTGGGCGGCTCCTCCCTCAATGATCTTGGTGATGTAGATGCTGTTGTCTCCGGGGATGTGCTGGTTGCCAATCCCTCCGGCGATGCTGAAGCCAAGCCCTGGCAGAGTGATGCACGCAAGCAGGGTTAAAACACTGGCACTGCACTTCACAGTCACTTGATGCACTGATTTATTTCACACATTTTAACCACATTAACCCCTGGGGTCCCTATTTTGGGTATATTTTTCTAAATCCACATCTGCACATTTTCCAAGTTTTCAATTTATTTTTGTATTTTTACACAAATATCAAGAATATCGATAGATCTACGAGCTCACAACACCCCACAATGTGACCGGCTGTGAGCTTGTACGTCTATTTGTCATACGATGAAGTATATAGGGCTTAAGTGGTTAACTGGGTGCCATATCTGTTTCTGCCTTATTGTGTTGACTGGCTGACTTGTTACACGTTCAATTTGCAGTTTAGCAAAGCCTTTTTTCTGTATCTTTTTTTCAAATGTTTGCCTTTTCTCCTAATTATGCTATGTCATTATGCCAATTGTTAACTCGCCCATGTAGTCCCTGTCATTGCTAACCCCGACTGTTTGGTCTTTAGACAACCACGTCTCCATGTCTACACATGGAGTTGCCAGCCGCTTCTTTTCACCTGACAGTGGGGAGTTTCATCGGGAGAGTGTAACGGGCGTGGAGGAACACGCTATCTCTCCCACTTCTGCTCCCTGCTGAACAGACGCCCTTGAACAACCTGTAGGAGTCGCTAGTGAACCGACAGAGATCGCCCTCCCCTGTTGGCTTTCCAACCATGAACACGGCATTGGCGTTCGTTGGAGCGTTGGAGCGTGCGGCCAAGCAGGAGGCACCGTGGAGGAGTTGAACCCCATCTCCACGGTGGTGGTCAGGAACCTTACCTCTGTGCCAACCAAACCAGTCACCCCCGCAAAGGCTGTGTTCTTTAATAAACATTCTAAAGATGTAATGCTGCCTTCACACAAGTGGTGACAAAGCAACAGGCTACAAGTCCTTTTCAATGGAAGCCAGCGAACCTATAAACTGACATGACACTAGTCGCTGGCGGACATGATGCACTACAAATACATAATTTTCAGCACTCCAATGACGCAGTGAAGCATCATAGAATTATACTGTATGTTTTGGTTTCACCATTTCCACTCCCCTTCTCTTTGCCCACAATTCCTGCTCCATTTCGAGGAATGGAAGAAAAATATATTCTCGCTGTTAAGAGTAGTTCACCCCAAAAAAAATCGATTAGTCACCCCATGGAGACTTGAATTTGTGGATTTTTTTTTGTTTTTGTCGCATTCCTAAGTCAATAATTTGATGACCGGCAGCGGTTCCACAAAGGAGACTCTTTGTGTCTCCTACCGGAACCGCTGCTGGTCATCAAATGATTGGCTTAGGAATGCAACAAAAATAGACAAAAGTCATTTTGGGGGTGAACTATCCCTTTTAGCAATTCCCGGTGCTATTCATTATTATTATTTATTACATTATTATTTATTGTGCTACCCTTTTCATTTACGCCGCTAGTGTGAAGGAAGCATAATATTGTATTCATCTGCATGGAAGACATCAATGTATGATGAACAGATTTACAGACAGGTCATCATTTCTGTGGAATGACTGTCAACAAAGAACATCTGTCTCTTAGCACATGCAATCATGACATACACTATAAGTGACGTGGTATGAGCTTGTAGATCTGGTGTTAATCAATATCCAAAATATAAATGGATAAAGTGGTTAAAATGATTGTGATGCTACATTAACTACTTTGGCTGGGGACCCCACTTTGAGAACCAATGGTTTAATGGCAGAGAGTAACTAATGCTTTAACAGGTTAATGTCAGAGAGTAAATAATTCCTGAACAGATTTAATTGCAGGGTTTGTTCCTCTCTCTCTCTCTCTCTCTCTCTCTCTCTCTCTCTCTCTCTCTCTCTCTCTCTCTCTCTCTCTCTCTCTCTCTCTCTCTCTCTCTCTCTCTCTCTCTCTCTCTCTCTCTCTCTCTCTCTCTCTCTCTCTCTCTCTCTCTCTCTCTCTCTCTCTCTCTCTCTGACCTTTGGGTCCCTTGAGCAGGTTGACCTCCAGGATGGTCTCGGGTGGAGCCTGTCTTCTCCTGACCAGCAGCCGCACCACGGGCCCCGCCTCCTTCAGGGCCTCCACCGCCCGGCTGTGGACCACCTCCGACACGTCCACCTCGTTCACGCGCAGCACGCAGTCGTTCACCCTGAGGAGGTGGAGAGAGAGAGAGAGGGGGGGGGGGGGAGAAGAGAGAGAGAGCTTTTAACACACAGCGCTGCATGGAGCACCAATGTACGCCGCCATGTCCGTCAATGCAATGTCAATTGCTAATTGCTTGTGCGCGGGCAGGCAGAGTCGCCCTAATGTGAGCAAACCACACATACTGTACACACACACACACACACACACACACACACACACACACATCCAAGGCCAACATATACTGTACAGAAAGCTCGAAAGCACATTGAAAAGCACTCAAGATCATAATTTTGCATGTGTCAGGCTTTGGTTTTCCAGTGACTGTGTAACTTTGAGGAAACACACCTGCATGCACGCACACACGCACGTGCACACACGCACGTGCACACACGCACGTGTGCACACACACACACACACACACACACACACACACACACACACACACACACACACACACACACACACACACACACACACACACACAAACACACACACACAAAGCCTGGGGCCATTGGGCTGTAGAAGCTCTACCCCCCACTCAGTGCCTGGCAGGACACAGTGGTACAGTAGTGGTGAGCAGAGCCCGATTTATACTTCGCCGCATGACGTATAAATCAAGCTTAAAGGTGAGGGTAGAGGTGTAGCAGTAGTAGTCGTGCAACAGAACTAATTGATTTAATTGATCTTTTTCTATATCATTTTTTGGGGGGCATTTTTCTGCATTTATTTCAATAGTACAGTGGGAATCGAACCCAGGACTCGCTGTCAGGCTGCATCAGAGCCTATATGTGGTATGCGCCTTAACAACAAGGCCATCGGCACTCCCAATGGGTTATTTAAAAAATAAATCAACCTGGTTTGCTAGTGACTTTGTAGGCACTTAATTGTTTTCTTTGCATTCTACATACATGAGCATTTACCCCGTCGTTTGTTGACTTCGATGTTGCTCTGGAAGAGAGCGTGTGCTAAATGCCGACATGTAAATTGTCCCCGTACTTACCCCAGCCTCCCGTCCATAGCCGCTGCACCTCCAGGTATAATCTTGGTGATGAAGATCCCTGGGTCATCGGGGATGTGTGGATTGTCCATTCCCCCAGCGATGCTGAAGCCCAGGCCAGAGTTCCCCTGCACACAGCGGGCCAGGTTATATTCAGCATTAACGATAAAACCAGAGTGGAGTGCGCACACACACACACGCGCGCACACACACACACACACACACACACACACACACACACACACACACACACACACACACACACACACACACACACACACACACACGCACACACACACACACACACACACACACACACACACACACACACACACACACACACACACACACACACCTTGCCTTTCTCTTGCTTTATTGAGTGCACAGGTACAAATAACACACGCACGCGCGCGCAGCGCCGCGCCGCGCACCAATAAGTGAGTGATGGAGTCAGCTCCTCTCTCTCAGTCAGCACAGACTCAAGGTCAGTGGGATATGGCTCTTAAGTGTATTGGCAACTCGGGGGACCATGTGATCCGCTGCAGTCGGCCTGGGCGCACGTCTCTAGGCATTTTTTTGATGTCCACCTTTGTGAAACACGTGCGTGTACTCAAGTGACATGTGACAAATGATAGTGTGTATATATATATATATATACAGTATATATATATATATATATATATATATATATATATATATATATATATATATTCCATTAGACCAGTGATTCTCAACCATTTTAATTTCAAGGACCCCCAGTTTAACATGCATTAGGCTACAGACCCCCATTTAATGGCATTTCTATCTCTGGGGCCCCAATTTATATTATAAAATCAATGTTAAGTTAACCAAATGGACCCGTTAGGGTCCATTTGGTTCCATTTGTACATTCTCAGAGTTACAGACCCATAAGGGTCCATTTGGTTCCTATCCATCATTTAGCTGGGGACCCCCTGGAACTCCCTCAAGGACCACTGGTGGTCCCCGGACCACTGGTTGAAAACCACTGCATTAGACGAGGGCACTCCATTCAAAACGTCACGCACACTGCATCAACCCACTGAAAGGCAGATATGCCTTTCAGTGGATTTATTATGATCATAAGCAAAGATGAGCAGAGAAGCCATTTCTGTTGGGTGGTACAGAACAGCGCTCCTCACCGCTCGCTGCACACTATATAGACGTCTCGGCCTGTCTATCTCTTTGTTCTCGCTTCCCTCCAATGACAGAGGAACCCATGTGAATCCAGCAGGGCCTGGCTGGGAGGACTGCTGCCTCTGACAGCCGTGGCCACAGAGAGACAGGCACCAAACAAGACAGCTGAGAAAAGACTTCACTTTATTATTTTCTATAATTAATGAGCAACGGTCGCTACAAATTAGGACAGAGGGAGGCTGAGGCCTCCCAGGGTGTCGCTCTGGAGCCAAAAAAAACGGAGCGTGCGCAGCGGCCGACCAGAGACCACCGAATGTTCCCCACCCCACCGCAAAGAAATCTGCCTTTTATTGATAGATTTTAAGTGAAGTTGGACAGGAAGGAGGGAGAGAGACGGATGGGAAGAGACACGCAGCAAAGGTCGCCGAGAACGGGACTCGAACCCGCGACACGCTGTCAGGCTACTTTAGAGCCTATAGGTGCCTGGACCGACCGCAGTCCGGGCCAGCCCACCGCAGACCTTTTAAATGTGTGATCTTTACTTAGCGTATATGTACTGTAAGGCCTCTTGCATAAACAAATGCCTTTCAAAGTAAGGGGGGGAGAGATGCTTGGCATCTGTCATGGGGGTCTAAATTCATATCGTCGCTGTCAGGGCAGAAACCTCCTATGTCCATATTTTAACTTTTTGTGTTTTTTCGTAAATTAACACCCCTACTTGATCATACAACAGCATCACACAAAAGCATCAAAAGTAGCAGATCCGCAAGCTCGAAGCTTGTAGATCTGCTACTTTTGCTCCTTTTGAATTTGAATCCTGAAAAGTAACAGTTTCGGACATACGAGGTGTCCACCCGACAGAGACAATATATATATATACTGTATTTATGAGTGGAAATGATGAAAGCGGGAATGTGCTGTGTGTGTATAGTGCCGTGCTATGGGCTCAGCCCTGCCACTGACAAGTGCAACGCAACCTCCTGAACAATTGAACAGGACGGCACTTTACATTTATGGTGCCCGCTGATGACATGTGCAGCAGGCGGCATTATGTAAAAAGCTACGCTTCATTAGCATGATTCCATGCTCTGGTGCTCATTGTATAGTAACTCACATGAGGTGCAATACAAGGCCGTTCAGTGACATGATGTCATAGCTATAGCCTCTGTCTGAGCACACACAATGACTTACACAATACTCGCATAACATCACAGACATTAAGCAAGCAATTGCCATGGTTTCAATGAGAGGGGCTCACTCTGTCTAAGACAGTAGTTCTCAAACGTTTTTTTTTGTCAAGGACCCCCAAATTGAATGTATTTGGCCACGGACACCCATCAGAAGATATTTTGTGCCAGAAACCCCCATACAAGATTTGTGTTGTTAAAATGTTTGGAAAATATTCCAATTTCTTTTTCAATTTTTTTCCTTCTAAATAGCTCACCTCGCAACACGTTGGGAGGTTGTAGATCGGCTATTTTCAAATAGCTAATGTATGGGGTTAAAGTGGTTACACTTGATACACATTTCGCTGGCGACCCACTGGAACCCCCCCACGGACCCCTTGGGGTCCCCAGCCCCCCTTTTGGGAACCACTAACTTATGCAATACTCACATAACATTACAGACAAAGCAATTGCCATGGTTTCAATAAGAGGGGCACACTCTGTCTAAGAAAACAGAGCTGCTTACTGCCACCTAGTGGACACATCCATTGGTCAGAAAAATGCATTCAAATGCAGCACAGGTGACAAAACACAGGAGAGAAGCAACATTTGAGAAAAATGTCTGCAAAGAAATGGTGGAACTCACCCTCTCCAAGATGATCTCTTCATATTTATACATCCCATCACTGCCGTTTACCTGTCAAAACAAAAAGGTTTGTTACATCACATGTCCAAGAAAATACATCCAAGAAAATATAGAACATTATCTTCTAGCCACCATACATTAATAACATCCCACATAATATAAAATATATGTATATGTACTGTATACTGAACAAAGTAAAACAGTGTCATGGCCAAAGACCATACGCATTCCACAAGATTATTTGAAGAACTAAAAATACCATCGTGATTTTTTTCCCTCTGCTAGCCTCCAAATCAAAAAGCACAGCGTCAGCCCTATGCTAGCTGTGACTATACACCATGGCACTAAATGCATAACTGCAGCATATTCATTGCCCACAAACAGCCAGGGTCAATAGGATAATGGCTGTTAGTCCACATGGCAAACGGCATGCTGCTACCGTGAAGCTATTTCATCCACACAAAGACAGAGAGAGATAGAGGGTGAGATGTGGAGGAAAAAAGACACAGAGAGAGTGAGCGAGGGAGACAGAGTGAGAGCGAGAGCGAGAGAGACATGGAGAGAGCGAGAGAGCAGATACTTACATAAGGGCCTGCATCTAGTGAGTCTGCGTTCACAATAATGGGGGGAGGGTTGGCCTGCGAAGATGAAGAGATACACATTACCTCAGAGTGTGTGTGTGTGTGTGTGTGTGTGTGTGTGTGTGTGTGTGTGTGTGTGTGTGTGTGTGTGTGTGTGTGTGTGTGTGTGTGTGTGTGAGGCTGGCAGCTCGCAGACATACGCAGTGCACACATTATCAGTCAGGAGCCAGTGAATGGATGCCATGGGAACAGTCAGTGTGTGTGTGTGTGTGTGTGTGTGTGTGTGTGTGTGTGTGTGTGTGTGTGTGTGTGTGTGTGTGTGTGTGTGTGTGTGTGTGTGTGTGTGTGTGTGTGTGTGTGTGTGTGTGTGTGTGTGTGTGCCTCTCTGTGGGGCCAGGAATCATGGCTACTGTAAATGTGATGACTGAGAATGAGGACTCAGGACAGAGAGACTGTGGCTTATTACGGTCGGTAGCCGGACATCCACGTGACAAAACACCTTTAATAGGCCTGTCACGATTATGCCATTTTACTTGACGATGAATTGTCATACAAATAATTGCGATTCACTATTGAATTGTGTCTTTGTCGTTGAACACTGTCCGGAACATACTGTACTATGAATACAAACTACATTTATGTTTGGCTTTTAGGCTTTGAAGTTGCACAGGGCAGATATGAAAAATAACATAAATATACAAAGAAATGACTGACATATTTAATAACTTTGTACTATGCGATTCGGTGATTATGTAATAATTGTGACAGACCTATTAGAAGCCGAACAACAATAAGTTTTACTCTTATATGTACTTGTACACAAGATGTAATAATAAAACACAACCTTGAACCTTGAACCTTGCAGTACAACACATTTTGTTCCGTGTAATTATCCCCACCCTGCTGTCATTGCACACACGCACACGCCCTACAAATGACAGCGTGCAATGCAGGTCCGTCAATGACATGTGTGGCTTTAGTGCTAGAGTGACAATCAGCAGTGACTATCGTCTGAAATAAATATTGTTGTTTTGTTGTTGTCGGTCAGAAACCTCTTATCTCCATATTCTAACTTTGCAACAATGTGTAAGACTGTGTAAGACTGCGTAACACTGTGTAACACTGCGGGTGTGGCCATAGCTGAGTGGTTAGTGAGCCTGCCTGGGAAGCCATGCCAGGCCAGGCCAGCAATATGTCAATGTGTTGTCCCTGAGCAAGACTCTTAACCCCTAATTGCTCCCCGAGTGCCGTAGAATGCCGTAGAAGTAAAAAATACCTCAAAATTGTACTTGAGTACAGACAGTACTGGAGTAAATGTAGTTAGTTACTTTGCACCACTGGTGTGTGGCTGTCTGTCTTGTTACTCATCGTGAGGAAGCTATGTGCCTCCGTCCGTATTGATCACAAAGGAGCTGTGTGGGTGAGGGGATGCTGACGACGCTGCTAAGGGACCTGCGCTCTGGCTCAAGGTCTACCATGTACCATAGAACAGTGGTTCTCAACCTGTGTTTTTTTTTTTTTTTTGTTGGGTGGGGGGGACTTTAAGGACTTTTAAGCCGAATTTAATACCTAAAAAAATTTAAAAAAAGAAAGAAAAGAAAAAAGACCATTGCAGCATCAAAGGTAATCAACAAACTATACTATAAACACTGAAACATTGGCCAGATTGTCAAATAATATAAGAAAGAGGCAAAACATTTTTAAATATCCGATCTACAAGCTCACAGTAGATCTGCTATTTTCACAATAAATTTTCATCTGTGGAACCGAGTCAAACTAAATTGAATGCCTGAACTCCTACAATTCAAAGTGCTTATCAGGGTTAGGGGTTAGTTCAAATATGATTATTTTGGGGGGTCGCTGCCTAAAAAGCTTGAGAACCACTGCATAGAAGAGTCACAAGCTTCCATCCAATCCCTCCCCTCCTTGCCTTCGTCAAACTGCCCTTCTGTATTCACATATTGCCTGCCTGTGTCTGTTTGGGGCCGGCTCTCACAGAGAAGCCTCAAATATTGATTCCCATTGATTCCAAAACCCACCCACTACAACCCCCTCAAGCATCGGCACGCACACAAACGGTGACGGCACACATGTATTGTCCGTGTCATGCGATAGCGTCCGCGAGCTGCGACATCGCACTGCTACCGTAAACACAGCACATCTGTGCAATGTGTGTGTCTTTGCGGGTATGGCTGACGTCTGCCTTTGAGGCGCAGACTCTGAATCACTGCAGATAGAAAAGCATTTCTCCATGCTGTTCCCTAATCCTCCACCCTTCCACTAGTTAAGTAAAAAAAAAATGTAGTTTACAAAGAATTTGGCCTTGGCCTTTAAGTGCTGAGAATGACTCACTTTTCCACCAATTCTGTGATGGTACATCACAGAATTGGACAGAACATCGCAGAACACAGAACATCGCAGAACACAGAGCTCGGTAAGTGTCTAAATGATGAATACACACGCGGCTTGTTTGAGCACCGCTCAATCATACCCAAAGGAGGCTACAGCACGTTTGTTGCTCAGCTCTCATGAGACAAAAGTGTGTTGGTCTCCAATCATTTTCAAACGCACACTTGAAAGATCTGATTCCTTTCATCAGAATCACTCATCGGTGATCAAGCTGTGCATCTCCCTGGCATCACATTATCTTTCCAATGCTTTGTAAATGTCATCCAACACAACACGCGCGCCGTGGCAACTGAGGCCGCAATTTAGATGTCCGGCGAACAAGGGCCTCGGACATGGGCTCTGTAGTTATGCTCTATGACTGTAGACAGCTGTGAACCCCCCGCCCCCATCCCCCCAGTCAGCACAATCAGGCCTTGGTTGTAATCTGCATATGGACTAACAGATGCTCACGACAGTGCTGCTGGTGTGTGCACGTTCCTCCCTGCGCCAGAGATGATAACACTTTCCTGCTTGACTCGTCTTTTGTCCTCAAAAGTGCTAACGTGCCAACCAGACTACGGCATGTCTTGTCCCGCGAGTGCGAAGAAGGGCAACAAAAAAGGGCTTGGTTAGCTTCACGTTCTAGAACCCTTGTTTTACAAGTCCATCATGGGGCCACCACATCCACAGCAATGATAGGCCCATACTTTAAAGATGTAATCGTCCCCACCCACCACAACACACACACGTCACGCACACACAGGCGAAATCTATCATACAGTATGCGTCGCAGTGTCCCTGAGCAAGACTCTTAACCCCTAACTGCTCCCCGGGTGCTGTATTAATAGCGCCACTGCTCCTAATAGTTAGCATGGGGAATATAAATGCAGAGGACATATTTCATTTACTATACGTGAGGCAAACACAAAGGAGGGAGCGCACACCTGTGCTGATGAGGTGCTGACCACGGCAGGTAATAATGCTGAGATGGATGAGGCCGCACAACTCTTAGCCACGATGCAAAAATGTATTAAAAGGTACAGGAAACCGACATTTGTCTGCCTCAGGGTTTGTGCAAATGCACAAATGTACAGCGACAAATACCTCAACAACATTACAACAACATTCAATTATTAAAGAGCAGCTGTGTGCAGAGGTGTGCGAAGCGAGGCCCACAGGTAATAGAGGGCACTTCACTGACCCTCTCTGACGGATCCAAAGCCTAAAGCTACTGAATCGTCTGCCGCTGTGAGACCACACGTGACGAACACACCAGTGATGGTGTCGAGCCACCGTAGTTTAGTGCTTATTGTAACAGTAATAGGTATTGGCTGAACTGTGCTATGAGACGTGCTACGGTATCATGATGTGTACAGGTTCAAGACAATAAAAGCGCTGGTTGTATAAAAACGGCAACATTATCCCAGTATTGGATTACAGTGTAATCCAAGTATCCGTTATCTCACGTAAACAAGCCAACATAAAGCGTATAGTGGAAGATTAATCTCGGTGTGTGTAATCTTTTTTTAAACAACTCCAACAGGGGAGAGTGTTGTATGTTCATACTGTACAGGGGGTTTAGCAAGAGAAGAGATTTGAGATTATGATGATTACGCTATTTTCCAATTTACGCAACGTCACTGGAATTATTGTTTTCATAATATAACATGTATTAAATAGGTTATTATAAGCCAGTGGTTCCCAAACAGTGGGTCGGGACCCATTTGTGAGTCGCGGGTCCATTTTTATGGGTCGCGACTAAATATCCCCTTAATTCTTTTAATTTCCTACATTTAGTTTTTCATCATAAAAATGTAATAAAGAAATCAGACATTTTTCAAAATAATTTCATAAATAAATGCCAAAAATCAAAGAAATTCCATAAATTCGAAAACAAATGTTTAAGAAGTCGTGAAAATAGCTTGTAGATCTGCTATTTTCACTAGTTTGGGTCACGGGGGGAGTCATAGAATTCCCATTTTGGGCCTCGAGCTAAAGTGTTTGTGAACCAGCGCTATATGCTATGAGAGTTACAGCATAATGTGGCGCCGTGTACTACTGCAACGGCTTTAGTTAAGGACACATTTACTACACCAAGCCACATGGGGAGAAACCCAGCAACCTTTCAATATTCCCTTACCCTTCCTTCTAGGCCAACCCCACTACCCAGGAGAGATGGGAAAGCTGATAGCAGACATGGGGTCTGCACTTACTGTAGAGCCAGAGTAGGGACACTGAGCTATTAAGAGGCCATGACATGATAGCAGGAAGTGTCGCCCAAAACAGAGGCCTATACAGTGAATTCACCAGTGGTGTAAAGTAACTACACTAAGTACTCAAGTACTGTACTCAAGTGCAATTTTTAGGTATTTTTTACTTTCTCCAGTATTTACAATTTTACAATACTTTTACTTCTACCCCACTACATCTCAGAGGAAAATATTGTGCTTTTTACTCCACTACAATTATATGAAAACTTTAGTTACTAGTTACTTTGTAGATTTTGATTATTATTACAAAACACACTAAACACTTCAGCCGTGTATACTGTATATTTTGGCCATTTGAAAATAGCAAATCTACAAACTCACAATGAGCAATGTGAGCTTGTAGATCGGCTATTTTCAACAGATTTCTTTAGCACATGTTGAACTTGTGAAATGGGACATTCTGCACAATGAGTACTTTTACTTTTGGTTCTTAAAGTACATTTTGATGCCGACACTTTTGTACGTTTACTCGAGCACATTTTTAATACGGGACTTCCACTCGTAACGGAGTATATCCACAGAGCAGTATTGATACTTTAACTCAAGTAAAACATGCAAGTACTTCTTCCACCACTGGAATTCACCGCTAACCTGCCACAGCTATGCAGACTGGGGATAACAGGGGTCAGTGCCATCTGCCACATTAGTGGAACAGAGCTATCCCTTTAATATCAACCCAGGAAGAAATATGCACCGTCGATGTTAAAAGTTATGTCTATGGGGAGCAGGTGAACGTGGCTCGGGCATTTACATATCGCTTAAAATAATGAGGTGGGGTGAGAGAGCCTCCTTCAGTACAGCGGGTTGTGTGGGTTATGGTCATACAGTAGGAGTCAATAGTGACCGAGGGGCATGGCCAGCATTAAACAAATCTACATAAGATTATCGTGAAATCCCTTAATTTCCTTTTAATTCTAAACACTAATCATCATGGAAGTTCTGTTTTCCCAGCCAGCTGTTGCTGTTCAATTCTGTCCAGCTGCAATGCAGGGCTCTTTCAGTGTGGGCGCACACGCGCACGTGCACACGCGCACACGCACACGCACACGCACACACACACACACACACACACACACACACACACACATGGACGCAGACTCTCTAGGCTTCTTTCCCAGCAAAGGGTCATTACTACAGTCCCCGCTGACCGGCCAGAAGTGACAAAAGCCCAGTCAGTCTGCAATCCTTCCTATCTTCCCTCTGCCTCTCTGCATTCATACATCTGCTCGCAATCACTCTCCATAATTCCCATCAATCGAACCGCTCATCTAATCCTTCGGTCCATTCACGTTGGAATACTATCCGTGTCCATCTGCCTCCGTCTCTTGGCGTCACAAAAAGGATAACGTACTGTATATTATCGCGTCCCCACAGGGCTACTGCATCTCAGAAATGTTTGGCTGTGGACCCTTGGGACTGTAATGCTACAATAAAGGCTCTTGCGCTGAACCTCTGGCAGCGAGCGCGGGGCGGCACAGGCGCCGTCCAAATTGTTAAATAATCAATGCGTTTCCCATGGCAACCCGGCGCTTTGCACCGTATTGGCTGGCAGCAGCCTCTCAGGGCTCTTGCTGCAGTTTATGCGGCTCCTCTCTCGCCGTGCACATGATGCCTGGCCTGGTTGGCCACGGCCCCAGCACCCGCCTGACCAACATCACACATATGTCGTCGCTGTCGGGCAGAAACCTTGTATCTCCATATTTTAACTTTATTATTTTATGTTATGTTTTCTTTTTCATAAAATGAATGCCCTACTTCATCACACAAGAGTGTCGCACAAAGTTGTGAAAATAGCCGATCTACAAGCTCACAGTGCATCGCGTTGTGAGCTTGTAGATTGGCTATTTTCACTAACAATAATAAAAAGGTGCGGTTTTGGACATGATATGAGGTTTTCACCCGACAGCGAGGAGTATCTCAAATGAAGGTGCAGTGAAGACATAATGTCAGGTGACAGCTACGCCAAGTGAAAGGTACTGCCACCATGGCTTTAAGGAAACAGATTATGCATCTATTATGATACTGTACGTCTGTATTTGCAGGTCATACATGCATTTACAACTTCCCGCCTAGATTATTGCAATGGTCTTTACACCTATCTAACCCACAAGTCCATCTCTCGCCTGTTCAAAATGCTGCTGCCAGGCTTCTGACCAACACAAAAAAAACTGTGCGCATATCACCCATGTATGGCAACTCTCCACTGGCTTCCTGTTGTTTTTAGAATTGATTTTAAGATACTTTTATTAACGTTTAAAGCTCTAAATGGTCCCCCCCCCCCCCCCAGTATATTACCAACCTGCTGCCTCCCTATAAGCCTCCCCGCAGCCTGAGATTCCCAGAACGGCTATGGAACGCCCTACCCTTGGCAATCGAAAAAGCCAATTCTGTGTAATCTTTTAAGTCACTTCTGAAAACACATCTGTTCAGGAAAGCCTTCCCCTAGATCATCTCATTTGCTTGTATTATCTCATTTGATTTATACATTTTATGCTCCAATTGCTGTTCAGCACTTTGCAACTTATTATTATGTAAGACATGTGACATGTGATTCTTGGGTCACTTAGGGAGGCTTTGTTCAAACTGGCAGGCAAATAGGACTGACTGTGTCCACACTGTTATTTGCAAGTGATCAGATGGGATTAGTGTATTCAGACATCCTAGAGCTAGACCTATCGGCATCGGTGTGGCAAAGGCGTAACGACATACATACAGTAGGTGTGCATAATGCTTAACTTATCGTCTCCGTCGGGTGGAAACCTCATATGTCCAGGATTCAAATTCAGAAGTAGCAGATCGACAAGCTTGTCGATCTTTGCTATTTTTTAATTTGAATCCAGAAAAGTAACAGTTTTGGACATATGAGGTTTCCACCCGACAGAGACGATATATAAACCCTGGAGATGCTGACAGGACAATAACCCCTCCACAAACAGTACACAGTACACAGTACACACACCATACATACTCCCCACTCCCTCTCTTCCTCAGCAAAAACGTTTTCACATCGGTCCCTATACTTTTGTCAGGCACTCACTGACATGGCAGCCAGCTCTCCAATGGCAACGTCACAGTGAAATATGACAGCCCCCCCCACACCTCCCTATCCCCACACCTCCAGTCAGATATGAGATATCGGAGTGCATTCTGACAGATGATACAGCGAATGCCGCAGGGAGAGCTCTTAAGCCTGATTTATACGTAAGAGAGCGCGTGCCTGCCGCTGAAAATGGCAGATCCAGCCCGTAGATTGTCTTATTTTCGGCGCACAACGCCAGGTGCGTCATACAAAGTATAGTGGAGCTACGGAAATAAGGTGTGTTACGCCAAAGAAGACCTAACTGATGGCTATACATGCCGCACCCCACCGATCTTCTTTTCCTGCAGGAAACATGTCCCCTGTAGTTGGTGTAGCGTCTATATTATTTCCCTGCAGAATGTGGGTTATGGGAGAGAGAGAGAGACAGAGACAGAGACAGAGAGAGAGAGAGAGAGAGAGAGAGAGAGAGAGAGAGAGAGAGAGAGAGAGAGAGAGATAGAGAGAGAGAGAGATAGCGAGATAGAGATAGAGACGCAGCCATCTGTGATCCTCTGGTGCTCATTGGTCGCCTCTCATATGCCACGCTGCAGTCCAATCAATACCTACTCAATTACCATGCACCTCCTAACATCTCATTCACGCTGTGGCCCCTGTGCCGGAGGACAGCGGAAAAGAGCAGAGGGGAAAAGAGGAGAGAGGAAAGGAGGAGAAAGGTAAAGAGGAGAGAGGTGAGGTGGTGGGAATAGATGGATGTCTGTAGCAGAGAGAAGGGTCACAGTGGGGGACGCCATGCTGTTAGGCCAGTCTCTCTGTGATGCATTCTTCTCTCTGAGACAGACGGACATGGTCAGAGTGATGTATGGTAAAAGATAGAGTTGTTCCGATACCGATACCAGTATCGGCAAAGCTGCCGATACCGGCTGACATCGGTATCGGCGAGTATGCCAGTCTATGCCATTCTGATACCGCTCCAATTATGGGAATCGGTTTTGTGAAGGAAGAAATTGTATCGGTACATCTCTAGTTAAAAAAAACATCCCACGAAATCTCTAAAAGGTCCAATGGTTCTCCTCTCATCTCTTACAACACTGTCAATGGCTGATTTCAGCCATAATCGTTTATATAATGTGGCAAATACAAGGGAATCAATTAGTGCAACATGTAAAGGGAGCCTATTCGAACTCCTACTTTTCCATGGTGTAAATATCCCAAAAATGGTTTTAGGAGACCAAAGCATTGGGATATAGACACAGAACCAAGCTCTCTCTCGCTCTCTCTCTCTGGCCCTCCTCCACACACATAGCCTACGCACAAAAACACACATTTACCAAACCATAATTAATTAGCCAGTCACAGCTGTCAGCAGCATTCCCTTCTCATCTTTTATGTAATATTTCAGAAGCATGCCCTGGCCTACCTTTCTCTGTCACGCTGAGCAGCTCCAAAATGAGCGCTGGCTAGTTTGACCTTCAGCTGAGCAGACACAAAGGCCAGCCACATACGGTACGCACATACTGTGATATCACATGTCACATACTTATGAACGTGTTACAACTTCAAATCAGAGATAAGTACTCGGTCGATACTAAGTACCTATCGAGTACCGAGTACCTCAAAACCCACCTTTTCAGACTCCTATTTCTAATCCTTTCTGCCTTTTAATTTTATTGTTTTTCTTTGCTTAGTTTTTAGCATTTTAACTAGTCTCTTAATAAAGTTTTGTTTATTTGTTCTGTTTTGTAAAGCGACTTTGAGTATCAAGAAAAGCGCTACATAAATTTGACGTATTATTATTATTAGTAGAATTAGAGTTGGACATTGTAATGTTTGTCCGTGTGTCTGTTTCTGAGAATGCGTATGAACTTATGATGCACGGTGTACAGTCTGACTGATTGCTTGGCTCACAGCGAAGGCTTTAATTTAGTTTGCCATGTGTGCCAGGGTGACTGCCATGTGTTTGTCTACTCAGTACTCACAGACCACATTATGGAGGTCTGCTGTCTATGGGCGGCCAGCCTGAGAGGTAGCCAGTGGTGGACAGTAACCAAGTACATTTACTTGCTGTGGGACAGAAAACTCTTATCTCCATATTTTAACTTTTTGTGTTTTTTCTTAAATTAATTTCCTACTTGATCATACTAGTGATACTACAGCGTCGCGCAAAAGTATCAAAAATAGCAGATCTACAAGCTCGAAACGTGGCGCGGAGCGAAACATTTTGAGCTGTCAAAATGTGAAAGCAAACTTAGTCAATATAGCAATGACAATCATTTTAAGCCCTTTATCCATATTTTATACGTTGGCTATTCAAACATAGCAGATCTACAAGCTCCCAGCGAGCTTGTAGATCTGCTATTTTTGATCATTTTGGAATCATTTAGATTTCTTTTAACACACATCTTCTCTTCTGGCGGCACATGACATTTTCCGATGGGGGTCCGCGGCCAAATATATATCAATTTGGGGATCCTTGGGCACGAAAAAGTTTGAGAACCACTGATGACGGATATACTTTGACTCAGTACTTTCTCCACCACTGGATGTAGCATTCATTATGTATTGTTATGTGGCAGAGAATCTGCCACAGTTTAATCCCGTTCCCTGTCGTACACCAACAGAAACACTCCTCCCGGGTCAACTTGCTAGCGGCGCTGATTAAATCAAATGATTCCCGCCACGTTCAGTTCAACAACAACAAAGCTCGATCGTGACCTGATGACGGTGACATGCTCTGCGTTAAAATAAACACCACGCACTGTTTGGGGAGGAGGAGGCGATAGTTGTGAGCGCAGAGTTCACGGGATTCCAGTTGGCAATTAAAAGGACGCGGGGGTGGCGAGGGAGAGGACAGGCATGTCATGTCTGAGGGCGAGCATCATCAGTATGCCTCGTATGGTTTCACACACCCACGTGCTCTCCCTGTGCATTAGATTAGTGGATCTCAACCTTTTCAGACCGAGACCCTCCAAAATAATCATATTTGAACTGGGGACCCCCCCCCCCCCACCCTGATAAGCACTTGGAATTGTAGGAGTGGAGGCATTACATTTTGTTTGACTTGGTTCCACAGATAAATATTGTGAAAATAGCAGATCTACGCTCTACGTCCTCCGGTGGAGGCTCCTCACTGGCAGGTGAACCAGTAGGATACAACAGCAGTGACAACACACCGAAATGTGTGTGTGGGGAGGAATCAAATGGCATAACAACTTAATTGGGGAGAAAAAGGGGGTAAAAAAGCAAACGCTTTTGACATTTTCAAGTGGGCCCTGCCTGATCCAGAAAAGGTTGAGAGCCTCTGCATTAGAAGTCAACGCAGCATGTTAGTTAGCAGCTCTCGACTAAGTGTCACCCCCAACCCTGTTGCTAAGGTGAGAGAAAGCGCACTCCTTGGTGCTGCTTTGGGCCCTGCATCATTCTGAGGTTCTCCCTGAGCAATCATGTTGTCTCAATGTCTCATGATTCATAGCCATGTTTGACAGATTGTTGAATTGCAGTGTTCTCATTACAAAGGGAACTTTGTACAATTTGAAACCGTTTAAAAATGGAACAAAAGGTCCCTATATGAGACATGCTATTTTTATTTTATTTCATACAATGTCATTATGTAATTTTCATTATGCAAATTGGTTTTATTTATTACAGCCATGACTGCCACACCGCACACGTGGGTTGTCACATTTCTGTCTGTTTGTGAGAGTACCACAATATAAATAAGTCCTGTGTTAGTATTGTTTTATCCTCACTTGTTTGACACCAACATGTTGCATGATTTGGTGGTTATATAAAATTCTAATAAAGTAATAATAATATCCCAAATTTATATAGCGCGTCACTCGACCTGAGATAGCGGGAGGGGACATACATGACGTTTGAGGAGGTCGAAGAGGTAGGTGAATTGAAATGAATTGTTCAGTTATATGCATGAGAAGTCACATGCATATAACTGTGACTTAGGTTTGCAGTATGTATGCGGTGTGTGCATACATTCGGCATATGCTCTGTGTGATGCTATGAGGACATTATAAGGTTGCTGCGGCATATTGTGAGCTTGTAGATCTGCTATTTTCGGTGCGCGACACAGTGCACAAACAAAAGTATAAATCACCCTTTATTACTACTAAGGGAAGAATGGCAGACAGCACCCCCAAAACAATCAGGAGTGGTTTAATTCACTCAGTTTAATTAACGTTAGACGATGTTAGTAGGTTGAGTTTAGGGCATGGGTTTGGTGTGGTTAAAGGGTTAGTTCAGATTTTTTGAGTATTTTCTGTAGGATATACTTACCATTAATGTAGTGGTTGCAAAGGTATTAATTGATTGCCCGAGTCCCGTGGTCAGAGTTATGGTCCGTTTCTGATAAATATGAATGTAGTTCCGGTAGATTAGTAGATTTGGTGGGGGCCGCTCATTAAAAATAAATACATTTAAAAAACTAGCGTCATTTCTATTGTTGACCTATTTCTACCATATAGAGCAAGTTTCGTTCAATTTCGACCCCTCTGTCACATGGTACTATTTTTTGTGTCATATATTTTGTGCGTGAGTAGGCTGCCGCGGCACAGTGATTCTGGACACAAACATTAGTACCATGTGACAGAGGGGTCGAAATTGGAACGAAACCTGCTCTATATGGTAGAAATGGGCCAACAATACAAATGACGTTAGTTTTTTTAATTTATCTATTTTTAATGAGCGGCCCCCACCAAATCTACTAATCTACCAGAATTACTTCATATTTATCAGAAACGGACCATAACTCTGACCACGGGACTCGGGCAATCAATTAATACCTTTGCAACCACTACATTAATGGTAAGTATTTCCTACAGAAAATACTCAAAAAATCTGAAGTAACCCTTTAAAAGTAGGGTAATGATCTGGGCGAGGTATTCCGTGCCTACATATCCAGGGATCTAAGACAAGGGTTCCCAAACCTTTCAGCCCGCAACCCCCAAAAAGAATCATATTTGAACCGGGGACCCCGCCACCCTGACAAGCACTTGGAATTGTAGGCATTACATTTAGTTTGACTCGGTTCCACAGATAAATACTTTGAAAACTACAAGCAATGCGAGGCGTTGTGGAGCTAAGCTAGGCGTTAAGCTAATCATCTGAGGACCCCCCAAAAAAACATTCGGGGAACCCCACACAGGTTGAGAAGCACTGATCTAAGAAACCAGTGTAAAAAAGAGAGAAGCCCCGTTTTTTTTTTGCAACACTCAATGCGGCCTGGGCTCGTTACTGGCTCTATAAGCACACAAACCACCATATGCTCAGAGACACACCACAACAGAGCTCCGACAGACCATTTGTTTTATTGTGAAAATCAACATTGTCATTCGGGTCATTAAAACCAGCGAGCAACAAGGCCGCCGGGGGACCACTGGCAGAAAGACAGCGGTGTAAATAACCAGAAGAAAAGGTCACGCACAACCACTGGTTGAGGGGTTGAGGAAATTCTGTTCTATGGTAACCAAGTACTGGTAGGATCCATGGATTAAAGCAAAATAAAACGTTTGTATGACCAAGTCCTAATGTGCGATTTGTGAAACAGTGTGAAAGGAGCCCCCCGCACACTAGCGCCGATTCCTAAACAATTAACACAGTATGTAAAATGATGATGTTTTAATAATATTGTTCCTGCTGTTCTACATACTGCCATCCAGGTGAAGAAATCACAGACTGAGGCTTTAACATTTGCTTTTATGAGATGTCCGAGACTATTAAGAATTTATGGAAGATGCTTCTGAACATATTGTGAGTTTGACCACTTCAAATATTATAATAATAATTTAAAATACTCTAATCTTAAAATAATAACTGAAAATAGGCTATTTTCGCTGCGCAACATGCTTCAATAGAAGACATGCTGGCTTCTATGGAATCCAAATGACTGAAATCATTTGTGGCGACTGAGAACTTTAATCCATGAGGATCTCCAGATTGTTCCCTACAGGTATTGTCCGTAAACACTGGCAATATTGGAAGCACAAGAAACAACCTACCATCCTATTGTTTGACTCCTGTTTCCATGAAGCATAACACATTCTCCACTATAAAACAAGGACTATTGTATGTATTATATTGGCAATAAGCAGTGCACGATCCTCTCCCAAACTTTGCTTTGTATCAAATACCCAGTAACAACTAGGAACAGGACGTGCCATTACTACCACCTACATTAAAGTGCAAACCACCTTTGTTTTCTCAAAACCCTCCTGACTGCGCAGTGTGTTCTGAATTCTCATTTTTAGACACTGGGATCTTTTGTCTTACCAGAGGTAAGGTGAGACAAAAAAGTACAAAAGTATGTATACAATCCTTTGAAAATAGCCGATCTACAAGCTCACAGCGCGTCGCAAAGCCAAAGTATAGGGCTAGAGTGGTTTGTGTATGTTTTGTAATATTAATACTAAATATTCAAAGTAACTAGTAATTAACGATTTGGGGATTTGGAACCGTTTCCGGAACCGGTTTTATCACACTGTCAGAGCTGGTATGTGGACTTCACGTCTGCTATATAATTACAATACCGGTGGTTCTAAAACATTTTAATTTCAAGGACCACCATAACTCTGAATGAAACCAAATGGACCATTTGGTTACACTCTCAGAGTTACAGACCTGTCATGGTCCATTTGGAATCCCCTATAGGAATCGTTAAAGGGAACCGTTTAGAGGGAATCCTTAAGGAACCGGAATCGTTAAAATCCTAAAGTATGCCAACCCTAGTCAGATACTATCTGAAACTTTTTTTGTTGCTGTCGTCCTGCTCAGCAAACCCCACCCACCTGGCACCTAAGTAGGTTACAACAAACAATAAAAAGTAAAATACTACCTGACCCAGATCCAGCCCATTCACACATCTCCTGCACTATAATAGTCTAAGCACGAGTCACGTTGCATTTGTAAACCCTCTTGGGCAAAGAGAATCTAAAACGAAACGCTAAGAAATGTTTAGAAACTCCATCATACTGCCATTTGACTTTTACACAACAAAGCCACAACTTCTGTTTTATGTGAACATTGATCAAGCAGCTATACTGTTCTGCTCTCCTGCAACATACTGTGTAGTACTGTGCAAAACTTTTTGTCAATCCAGTTATTGTTTATTGATATACAAATTAATGAAGTAGTTATTATTTAAGAACTATTATTCACAAGGAAATTAGTGATATGGTGATATCAACAAACAGCCAGGGGTCCCTGACTGTTAAAACAAGACTGTGGCGTTCGTCACGGCTACTTTCTCCGTCATCTGACAAGGGGCGGACAAGGGGCGGAGCCTCCCTGTGACAGAGCAAACAGCCATAGCAGCCCCTCTAGTATGAACATGGTCTCAGGTCCTTTGTACTGTACAGCATATCGTTGCTATCTCCATATCCTAACATATCCTAATTGTGTTTTTTCGTAAATGAATGCCATACTTGATCATACTACAGCGTCACACAAATGTATAAGAAATAGCAGATCTACAAGCTCGAAGCGCAGTGCTTTCAAAGCCACGCATTTTGAGCTTGTAGATCTGCAACTTTTGCTATTTTTTTGCTATTTGAATCCTGAAAAGTAACAGTTTTGGACGTAAGAGGTTTCCATCCGACAAAGACGATATCATCGCTGTCGGGCAGAAGCCTTGTATGTCCAAAACTGTTACTTTGCAGGAAAAAAGTAGTTATTATGTAGTCACAAGCTCTTGTACTTTTCATTATTTAAAATGTGGTAAAAACCCACAGACAGACTTAACCACTATTAACCTTGGTGTCCCTATATTGGGCTTTTTTATTTTATTTTACAACAATTCTCATGATCGTTCAAAAACTGCAAAAGCAGCCGATCAAGAATCTCAAAATGTGTTGCATCTCGATGCGTTGTGAGCTCGTAGATCAGCTATTCTTGCATGACACTGTCATACGACGAAGTATAAAATACTATTTATGAAAAAACTAAAACAATGAAATGGAGATACAAGGTTTCTGCCCGACACGCTACAGAACATTCATACACATATCTTCATTGACTCCCGTTGGCTCACCAGATGTGTACAGTAGGTGTGACCTGAAGAACTACATGTAAAGTAGGACAACGGGCAAGGGACAGAAATAAATAAAAGTGCCAAGTCGCAAGTTTCCCTGAGATACAGTAGTTATGAGCACATTACATAATGCTGATGTAGGCTATTTAGTGCCAAATGGCGCAGGGAATCAGGGCTTTGTTTTAAATGCTACTGCAATCTTGCCAAATCAATCTGCCCCCTGCTGAGGGTCCAGATTTGCCTGTCTTATCTCCCCCACCTCGGTTTGAGGTTAGGCACGACACGCTGTCCCTTGAAGACGGAGTCTCGGCTAAGATCAGAGCAGGCTTGAATGGACGGGGCAAACACTGATCTGAAAACACTGGGATCACACGAGATTTTGAACCGTTTCAACATGGGTTTCTGTGATATCAACACTTCCCACATCTACTGTTAAATCACACTGAGCCTGTAACTGTTCACTACAACAGTACAAAACATACTAGACAAGATTAACTTGTCTAAAAAATAAAAAAAATAAAATTAAAAGTGAGTATAAGAATTCTATGAACTGCAATATTTGTGTGTTTAAGAACGAATCAATATGGAGGTAAAACTACACAAACTGCTAAACTAAAAAGACAATCTGTGAACATGATCAACTATACCATGATGAGAAACAAGAAAACCAAGCATATTGTCTATAGCAGGTGTTGGAAGGAACTAAATAAGGGGATAGTTCTTGTAGTGAGATTGCTGGTAGCAGGTTGCCCAGAGCGCCGTCGGCCAGAACGGTACCTCTCGGGAGCCCGAGTGATTGGGGCTGGGTAGATGAGATCAGATAGGAGAGCAAATGGTTCGTAAGGCCTTCACTCTTTCTTAGTTAGTTTATACTTGGTAATTACTGAACTGGAATATTACTGATCTGATCTTCCCTGCCTCAACTCAACCCTATATGGTTGGCAGGTATCATGTCTCATGATGTCATCCTACGCGTTCGCCATATAAGGACGACCCTAGAGCATAGCCGTTTCGTTTATCACCCAAGTATGGGTGCCTAGGTGGTGCCGGTATAGAGGACACCTCTGTAACAGCAGGGTTATTATAGTTAACTAAAACTAAGACTAAAACTAAAACTAAAAGGGAAGACATGCAGAACATATCACACCAACACTCCGCTGCTTGTACCTCTATGAGCGAGTGACAAATAAACCGTCTTGATTCTTGAAAAGACATAATTTTGTCAACTGAAACTCCAATAAAAAACTAAAGTAAAAAGAAACTAAACAACAAAAGTGCCAGGTCTCCACCGGGCCAGGTTGCCTAATACCTAGGCCCTGCAAACTTTGGAAGTCAGTCATAGCCAACTGGAATGGAGTTTTTTGAATAAAACACAACATAGCGGGAAATCTACTCTGGTACAAATGGCCAGGGTCTATATAGTCCAAGACCCCAAATCTAACAAATTGGTGGGCAAATTCTAGTTGTGATTTTTTTTTCTTCCTATACATCCCTGGATTATGTATGTATATGATAGACCTTGCTGACTGGTAGTTTATTAGTGTTTTCACCTCTTAAAGTAATGGACTGCTGACATTCAAAAGCGCCTTCCCTGGAAATCACATGTATTGCATTATATCCTCTCCCTGGGGTGTGTCTGCGCTACTGGATAATATGTCATGTTTGAAATAATTTGCTTAATACACAGTGGTATTTAAGCCACCATTGGGAGATTGTCAGGTTTAAATGTATTTTCCAATAAAGGATAATTTTTTCCACAAAGGTAACACTTCCTATGCATTTCAAGTAATGCACATACTAATGCATTATAACGTACTTACAGTACAACACTGTATAATTATATTTATACAAACTCATAATATTAGCTACTAATAATGGTTTATAACACAGAATTATGTTATATGACAATTATAACACAAAGCATTTTACAATTACTTATTAGGTCAAGTATTAATACTTTAAACTCATAGGCTGTTTTTGGCAAGGATCATGGGGAATCATAATTCTCATAGATGTAAAAATAATAACTTCATACTGACAGTTCTAATGCATTATAGAGTGATTATAAGTCACTATAAGTGGTCAGTGGGTGCTTTAACCTTTCTCCAGTGTTCTTGGCAACCTTTCTCAGCTCTGCCTTGACGTCAAGCTCTAAAATGTAACACATACTATCATAAATAGCCCATAATGTTTTTCATGTGACTGCTGTAAGACCAATTATGTTTTCCTCCACAGTAGGCTTTTGAACCTATGACATTTTCTTTTATGGTTGTGTACAGTCAATCCGGGAAAGCATCTGCGCCATTTTTTGAATAAAAAAAAATCAAGGTTTTCTGAAAACTATATTTAGAAGGCATTTTTTTAATCGGCCTCAGGTCTACATGGGATCATCGACACCTGTGATGCTGGTGTCTCGCCTCCACTGCTCGAAAAGTGCTTCCGGACATTGAGTGGCCTAAATTGAGCAATTTGACCTTGTCTAAAACTTTTCTTCTTTTTTTGGGGGGCTTGTTATGCCTTTATTGATAGTACAGTAGTCAGACAGGAAATGGGGAGAGAGAGATGGGGAGTGACACGCAGCAAAGGCCGTCGGGATCGGGACTCGAACCCGCAACGCAAACATTGTGAAAATAGCCGATCAAGCTCACAACACCTCACACTGCTTGTAGTTCGGATATTTTCACAATATTTATCTGTGGAACCGAGTCAAACTAAAGGTGTCGTGTGTTTTGGTTCAAACCTGCTGCCAAGCCAATCTAACCAAAACTATGGGAAAATGAACCAGAACAGGAAACGGGTATGCCACGTTCAGGAAACCTGGGACCACACTTATGCACACACAGTGCATCTGAGTCTACAAGCAAAATGAAAGAGCTACATTTTAATTTTGATAAACACAAGAGTGACATTTCATACCTCTGTCAAAAGCATTAAACTGACCAAAATATTTCACTTCTCATGCTCATAGATACGCAAATACAGCAATCTGGTGTGGTGATTGGTCCGCCATAACAATCTGGTGTTGTATCGGTACAATTACACCTCTCCTTACCTGACCCCCCCCCCCCCCCCACCAACCACATCAGCATCCACCGACATATTCCAATGAGCTGTATGCAGGGCATGAATTTGACTGATTACATAATTGTAATGGGGGAATATAAATCCACAGCGGCCCATATTGGGTTTTTATAAACTGGCTGATCAGGACGTGTGGCCTCGCCGGCAACAGCAGCAGCCTGCTCATGATGAAGCTGCTCCAGGTTCAAAGAACTCTTTATTATCACACCAAAGTGTCACACTAACACTGGGAAGGCCGACTCACACCTGCATATAGTTCTGTGTCTCAAAAATGCAATGATCACCTACCAAAACCAAATGAGTGAAAATGTTCACATCTTGAAAGAAGAACATTTGAGCTTATATCCTTTCTGTGCAATTCCAACCAACATCAGGGAAGCAATTAGTAAAAGATATATCACTCTGTATGTGTTTTGAGAATAGAATTACTGTATTTGTAGCAGTATGTTAAGTTTTTCAAAAGATATAAAATATATGTGAAAACAAAATTAGTGGAGGTACTTCTGTGGCCTACTGGCAAGAAATCTGACGCTGATCGGTCGAGCGGTTGCCGAGGTTAGTTCTGGATACACAGGCAGACACACAGACCAGAGGTCTGGCAGGAATTCCATGCTCAGTAAAGATCCATGTTAATTAGGGGGCAGGGATTATGTTTTCGCTTCCGTGAGTGTCTGTGTGTCCATCTTGGACACCACTGGTGTCCAAGATGAAACTTTGCACGCACAGTAGTCCAAGGAAAGACCTCCACCCCACATGTTTTAATCAGCCTCATGATGACTTCACATTTTGGCCTATACTGTAACTCTTATCTTTAACAGTTTTTTTTATTCATTTTGTTGTAATGTGGATGTACAGTACGTGTCAGATTTTTCATATTTCATTTTGATTGTCTACAAAATTCCAAATTGTACAGGAGGGACTGCATAAAACGCCACAAATCATGAACGCAGCGTCCGATCTGCCCCTAATTTGAATCACACAATGAGGGGCCTCTAAACAACGCAGAGCCAAAAGCGATTTCACGTCGACCCATAGGGGGCACCAAGAATGCTACAAATGTCCCTGTTTTTAGCAGAAACTAGACCCCCCACACACACACCAAATTAGGCACAAATGGGTTTCAGGTTTAGTCACAAGCAGGGTTTTCATACTCCATGTCGTTTGCCTGTAATTAGATTCACACTTCAATTGTGGGCAGAGCTTTACTTCTTACAAAGACGACATATATCATGAACACAACATCCAATCATCCTCAAATGCCGCATGCTGAGGGCAAACATGAATAGTCTGTCTTCGTACAAACTATATCCCCCCTCCACCTGTGATTTCCTCATGTGCTGACGGCTGCACCGCGACTGACAAAGACCCTGGGTGGATACTGGATAGGCAACCCGGCCTGGTGGGGATCTGCACTTTTCTAGTTCATCCATTTGTAACTCTGCGAGCGTACAAAATGTAACCAAATGGACCCTTCCGGGTCCATTTGGTTACATTTTGCACACTCTCAGAGTTAAATGAACACTCCAGCAGGGTTTCATAGCGCAGGCCTTTGGCTGCCTGCAGATCAACATTGCAGTGTGTTGGATAATTAGCTAGCTGAGGAGCAGAGCAACTGTGCAGCTCTGACTGGATGGGCACCATGGCAACGCACAGGGCTACGTCTGAGCACAGGCTCTCCTCTCCTCCTCCTCTCCTCTCCTCTTCCTTCCCGTTCCTCTTTTGCTTACTGTTTTTTTCCCCCCTCCCTCCTGCTCATTCATCCATTCCTCTGTGGGCATTTCCTTTTTTTTATTGGCTCATCCTTTCACGCTCCTGTCATCTCCCTTTCGGGCCGCGCCTCTCCGTCCCTCTTTCTTCTCATTTTCTTCACATACAGACCACCCCCCCCCCTCCACCCCCACCCCCACCCCCCTACTCTTCTCTCCTGCATCACTGTGAGAAGGGCTCCACATTCCTACCGACCAAACGCGGGACCGCACCTTAATATACAGATATCAGTGACGGTTGCATCATTGCACAGTGCATGGAAGGCGTGGCTATGCCTAGAAGCCAACGTGCGGACATATACTGTACACACACACACACACGTGTGCGCGGACGCACGCACGCACACGCACACGCACACACACACACACACACACACACAGTCTAAAGTCTAAACTAACAGGGGTCCAAAATATATCTAGAAAAGAAAGAAGGTGCTCACACACTGTTGAATTAACTGAGCGTAAAGATGGATTCAAATCAAATGGACCCTTACTTACGGGTCTACTGTACTACTCAAGAGTGTAAAAAGATGTACATATCTTTACACGCTTAACCACTTAAGCCCTATTTAACACTACAGTTTGGCTCGTTTGAAAATAGCCAATCTACAAGCTCACGACGCATTGCGATGTGACGCGTTGAGAGCTCTTAGATCTGCTTTTTAAATTTTACACATTTCTCACATATATGACTTGCCCAAAATAGGGATGCTAGCCTTCATTTGGTTGAATTAAAAGGATTTTTACTGTGCATTCTCTCTCAACTCGCACTGATGATCATATTTCTGACACATGAACAGTTGGGTCATTCGACTGATTGCGATCGTTGGCGGGGGTTCATTGGCAGCGGCCCCTGCATCTGTGTATAAAGCCTGATTTATGCTCCGAGAGCGGCCGAGAATAGCAGACCTACAAGCTCACAACGCGTCGCATCTGCGACACGTTGTGAGCTTGTAGGTCTGCTATTCTCGGCGGGGCGAGACCGCCGCGCGACGAAGTATGAATCGGGCTTAATCAGGGAGAAACATTAGGAGCTGATGTCCTTTGACATCAGCTGCTAGATTCAGTGAACAGGCTTCCAATCCAGTTCAAAGCCATCCAGCCCTGCCATAAACCAATGTTTTCCAAACTGTGGGTCGTGGACCCATTTTCATATCCCTCTTTTTCTTTTTCGTTTCCTACATTCAAAAGATAAAAAATATATATATATATATATTGTTTCATAAATAAAAAATAAAAAATAAGTAAAAATAGAAGATCTACAAGCTCACAACGTATCGTGATGTGCTATTTTCACTAGTTTGGGTCCCGGGGAGACATCAAATTTCTCTTTTGGGCCTTGAGTAAAAACATTATGGAAACCAGTGCCATAAACTGTAGCTTGAAGAGCAAATGTGTGCCGTTCTACAGGCTTTGATGGGGGGGGGGGTTCCCGATGACTAATGTCACATTATAAACAGCCTTTTCTTTCTTTCGTTTGTGCCAAATGCTACGTCGAAAGCAGTCAGTGGCGATGCTTCCTCGAGCATCGCCACATTTTCCTCAGTTTGTCACAAGCTAGAGGGGTTTATGTCTAAAGACAACACTATCTATCTGTCCACGGTTGAAGGCCAACAGTTGACCTTTTTAAACCTTTTTATTAGCGTGGCCAGACCACAGAGAATAGTCCTACACAGTCTCTTGGGCTCAGGCTTGATTCATAAAGGCAAGGAAGAAATGGTCTTGCATAACCAGACATATCAGAGATCTCAATATGTCTCGGGACAACTTCAACAGCAGATAAAACCTCCACAAACAAATCTACGCCCTCTGCTTTGAATATGAATTGCATTGGTTCTGCAAAGCTGTTATTTTTTCAATATCTGAAATATTTCCGCCCAGTTCAATCCCCTACATTGAATTTACATTAGATGTCACCAGACGTATTGGTAGGCGGAGAGCTCTGAAACATCTGATCTGGCTACACGAGACTAAAGAAGAGAAGACAATGGTTTTAAAAGCAGAGAGGAATTAACAAAAAGGCTACATTGGCTCAAACAAATTGTATGTTACCTGGAAGCAACGCAACCGAGCCTCGTTACTTTGTCTTAGCGCTTCACAATGGTATGCGGAAGAAAGTGAGAGAAGGTGGGTAGAACATGCAAATCTGAGGCGCAGGCTTTTAACATCAAAGCCTTTTTAATCTCTAAACCACAATTCTTTGCTTTTTATCCTTGTCCTTAGCTACCATGCAGGTTTACAAACACTCATGGTCTCCACTAGCTCTGGTCCAGGCTAACGCTCTGCCAGGCGCGCTGCTATTCTCATAGACCGAAAGTTTCACTGCCGTGCGAGGTCTCCAACTTTAGTAAAAAATAAACAAAACTATTTCGCTACTCACCGTTGTTGAAAGTCTATTCTCCAGGGTGGGAAGCCTCTCAGGACCCCACCTTCTTTGTATAATACACTTTTTAGGTAGAAAATAAAATATGTCCACTAGATGGAAATAATTTTATTTACTCCACTGCGCCCTCTACAGATCTAAATTACCATTGACCAGATATGTAGAGGGCGCAGTGGAGTATATATATATATATTTTTTTTTTACTAAAGTTGGAGAACTTGCACGGTAGTGGAATCTTCGGTCTATGAGAATAGCAGCGCGCCTGACAGAGTGTTAGCGAGAACTCGCTAACGCTCTTACGCTCTAGACCAGAGCTCCACCAATGGTGCATTCAACAAGGCAAACTAATAAACTAACATTTACTAATTTGAACAACTATTGTGCTGAAAATGTCTGCGTTTAAATAAATGTAACAAAAGTAGCTAAACAACATGACACATGACACATTTAACACCTGGCTAGGTCTCACAGAGCAGACCCAAATTTCATTCGGATTTTCAATAAACCATTACACTAGAATAACATAACAGGCATGGATAGATTAGATAAGATACTGTACACTGTTCTTTGACAATGTGTAAATATCACCGTAATAAAATTAAAATTAAAATGAATTATCATATCATAATGCCACAGAAATAAAATGCTGCACTGAGTCAGGAGGCCAAAAGTTCTGGAAGCGCACTCTGTCGGGTGGAAACCCCATATGTCCAAAACTGTTACTTTTCAGGATTCAAATTCTAAAATAGCAAAAGTAGCAGATCGACAAGCTCAAAACTCGTTTCGAGCTTGTGGATCTACTACTTTAGTGTGACGCTGTAGTATGATCAAGTAGGGAATTCATTTACGAAAAAAAACAGTTAGAAGGTTTCTGCCCGACAGCGACGATATACACAACAAGCGCCTTGGCTGCCAGTCGTTAGAATCCCACAATAGCCGACGTGTTAGGACAGAAACGGCGAGGCACAGTGACATTTACAACCGACGCGGACTGACTGAAGTTATTATTACATCGCAGAAGTATGCCTCGCTGCGGCCTGCCAGCTGAAATGTTGGGCTGCTGCCTGCTGACCATGTACTAAGTATAAACTTTGATGTGGCATGGTAATCCAGCATGTAATCTGGCCAGGCTTCACTTAACCCTCAATACCCCAGGCGTAGGATATTTGTCAATGTAAATTCAAATTTGCTTTAACCCATTCAATCCGGGAACGCATCTGTGTCATTTTAGATTTGAGCTATAACCATTATTTTAGACTTTGGCTATTCAAAAATCGTGAACATTTGTGCAAATCTTTGAATATATATTTTTTGAAGCTAACATTTGTAACTCAAATCATTTGCTTCTGGAGGTACCTGGAACAAAATATTTTGTATTTTAAATGTTCGCGAATTTTCAAAAATAGCAGATCTACAAGCTCATAGCGCGGCACTCAGTGTCGCGCTATGAGCTTGTATATCTGCTATTTGTAAAAAAACAAAGAAATCTAAAATGACAGATATGCATTCCCGGATTGATTGGGTTAACTGCCTGTTTAAACAGGGGGTTCGCTTAATTTGCATGGTGCCACATCAGACATGGTACAGATTCTGCTTCGCTATTTTACACTACTTTTATTTTTAAGGCTCTGTTATTAGACAGGAACGATGGGGAAAAGAGTACTCTCTTTACTCTGGACACTGGGTCGGCTAGAACAGCCCCTAACTGATGCATATCTTTATAAAAAAAGAATTCTGTCACCTACCACATATGCATGCATACCGCATATAAAGTTGATATGATATACAAATTAAAAGAAAAGTTGTGAGGGAAAATCATTGTTGTATTTGACACGCTTGTGTTACATTCTTACATTGTCGGGTGATTCAGGGATCCAAAGGCCTCACAAGAATGTACAGACATATTAACAAACATGTACAGACAAGCACAAGGGGGAATAGAAAGTAATAAATCCATAAAAGTAATTTCAAGGCAGGGATGTACCCCCCCAACAGTGTAATAAGATGTATGATATTGAGCTGGGATATGGCTTGTATTGACTTGTATAGTTTATATCCAGGACAGGGTGAGGGTGAGCTCTCTCTTCATCTTGCTAGATAGCCTATTTCTATCTCCAGGATGGGGATGTGATTGTGTACCTCTCTTCCTCTTGGGTTCACTAAGGCTCGGCAGCTAGCTACAGTAGATCTTCAGCACAAGATTACAGCATTAATGATGACTGATAATGAACCAAGGGGCCTGTTAAAGGGATCATCTGCGGTCTGCGTACATATCAACCATATGTCTGGTGATTGCTGGCCAACCTGTCACGCGTCTCATCTGCTCACTAGGGAGAAGGGAAGGTGGCAGCCAAACATAATGCTGCTCCAATACAGTCTAGGGCTTTTTGGTTCACATACCTGTCGAATGGGAAGATGCCCCCAGAAGAAAAGAAGAAAAAGGAATAGTGGTCATCTTTTCAAAGAGAGACAGAGCTTAGGATGCAATATTAAACTTCTAAGAACCTTAAATAAGTAGTTCACCCAATTAAAAAAGAAAAAAAATCTATCAATTACACACCCATGAAGCCATGGGGCCATCATCACCGGGTCATCGGTCAAAACGAGACTCAGTAGGAGACTCCTCCATGTCATCAAATGATTGGCTTAGGAATGAGACAAAAACAAAACAATCTCCATGAATTCAAGGCTTCATGGGGTGTGTAATTGATAGAAAATAAGTCATTTTTGGGGTGAACTACTCCTTTAACATCCTGTGGAAATGGAGATCAATCCTAAGTGGACAGCCATTTATTTACACCCACAATTCCAACTACCTGGGTACAAGGACTGATGCCAGAATATGGAGACCCACATATCAAGGGCCTCCATCACAACACAGCTTTGAAATGCCTCTCTCATCACAAGACAGTTGATGGCAAGACTGCATAGAAATGTTTCAAATCCATTGGCCTACATCCCCATCTGACGATCAGAAAATATAACCATAAGATCACAGCTCTCTAGATGTTTTCCGCCAACTTGCTTACAGATCAAACATGTCTTTCATCACGTCAGACAGCACAACATGAAACACAGGTATTGCGTCGCTCAGCTCATTGGCCATCTCCAGTTGAGGACAAGATGTATTAGCTACTGCTTCTCTTCATTCTCAGACTTTGTAATACTTATGATAGATGGATTTTAATCATAAAAATTAGACTAAAGATGTTTTATGTAAGGTTGGATCAGGGGGAAAGGCAGCTTACAGTTTTAAATACGTCTTCATACTCACACTGAACATACTGCACCAGCTCCATTGATTTTATATTCAACATAATTACAGGTAATTAAATTACATTTGTTAGGAATTATACATTTTCTTAGTACTTTGTGCACCATTTGAAAATAAAACAAATATTAGTAGCCTACTTTGCAAGTGCACCATTTCAAAATACAATTTTAGCTATCGACTTTGGATGGATACAGCGGCCAAGATCTTCTTGACCAGACATCAAGCTAAAAATATTTACACCAATCTATTGTGAAGTATTAATTGCACGTCGCGGAAACGGCAAAATGGGTGAGAATTCACAAATGAGAGAGGCAGACTTGCAGTATGTCTGTGAAGCCCTACTCCTCTTAAAATGGCAGAGGAAAAAGCTGCACTAATTACACTGAAGCAGAGCTCTGAAGCAGTTTGCTGCTGCAGCCTCCCAACCAGGCTCTATACAGCCCAAAATGAAGCCTTTGATTCCTACTATGTGTGAGAAAGACGAGAGCAGACGAGGAGAAGGAGAACGGCCGTGGGAGACAGGAGGAGTGAGGGGGGGAGTGGGGGGAACTGAAAAACAACGAAAAGAACAGGGGGGAAAAAAATGAAAAATGAGAGGCCAGACCGAATGGCTGAAGGGCTGCTTGGATAATGCATTAGACAGAGATGGCATTCTGAGCAACTGCGCATGGTAAGAAATGCACTACTTCACCAAATGTCTCCAATCCACCCCCCCCCCCCCCTCTCACATGCACACGCACACACAAAGAAAATGGAAGAAGGGAACATAAAAACATGGACTTTCACTCAGCATTCATTATTATTGAGTGATTTATCTGAAAAAAAAAAAGAAATACTCTCAGACGGGAAACAAGCCAATATCCTGCTAACTGCTAATTCATCAGTACAAGCATTGAATGAAGCAGAGGACGACCACTACTGTACATTGTGCTGCTGTGTGCACATGTTTACCTTTGAATACAGTGTAAAACTGCCCTCTGAAATTACAAAAGATGTAACAATGCAAAGCACTGTTGAAAGCACCCCACAGATGCCCACAAAAAACAGAGAGGCGTCACAACACAAGGCTTTAGCGATTGGTCATGTAGTGTGGCTTGCCGAGTAGCACAAGAGCATTCCTGCTATAAAATAAAATGGACCTATAGCCAAACAGGAGTAATGAAACGCGAGAGAATAGTGGACAGCCCTAGAACGGGGGAAAGCGAGGAAACGCGGACCGTGTGACCTTCCTGTGGACGGTGCCGTTTGCACGCTGCCCTTTTAACAGCGAGGGGTATATGTCAATTTCCCTATCACAGGCCTCATCTTCCCCGCTTGGCTCCCCTAATCAGAAAGGCTGATTCTTCCATCGCTGAATCAGGAGTCTGCCCGCCCCCCACAGTCCCATTTCTAGGCCAGTCGCTACTGTGATCAGCACAGGGGGAAAAAAAGAAAAAAAAGAATACATAAAGCGAGGCAGGCAAGCAAACAAACAGCATTCCCCTGTCCTCTCTTCATCTCCTCCTCCCCTGGCTGGCAGTGAAAGGCATAGCAGAACAGACGCGCTGATATGGGGGCCGAGCGCTGGCAGGGGCTCTGACAATGACCATATGGATCACAGGGGCATGGCAGCCATGGCTTCCAGCAGGATTCATACACACACACACACCTCTACAACACACTGTACAATATCTGAAGGCCTACTACCCCATTGTAAACAACATACACATATACAGTGTGTGTGTGTGTGTGTGTGTGTGTGTGTGTGTGTGTGTGTGTGTGTGTGTGTGTGTGTGTGTGTGTGTGTGTGTGTGTGTGTGTGTGTGTGTGTGTGTGTGTGTGTGTGTGTGTGTGTGTGTGTGTGTGTGTGTGTGTGCGTGCGTGCGTGCGTGCGCGCGCGTGCGTGCGTGCGTGCGTGTGTGTGCGTGCGCACGCACATATATACATATACATGTACTGTTATACAGTGTATATATAGTATATTATATGTCACAACATGTAGCTAACACCATTAACTACACTAGGATATAATTAGCAATACACTCCATATGTGTAATTGCATTAACGAGGCATAAAAGACAATCTGGTGAATGCCGCCTTGCGCAGTGCCTCCATGTTGAAAATCCGAAAGAACAGGCTGGCTGACAGAAGAAGACAGAGAGAAAAACGGTGTGCTGGTGAGGCTATTTGAGGTATTTTGGAGGATTTTGGAAAGTACGAAATGGGGCTTAAAGGGCTAAATTAACTTTAAAACACGTCTGGGGTAATTTTAACTTCTATTCAGACTTTTGTGTGCAGTGTGCACCCCAGGCAGTGTAAACAAATGATCAGACACGCCCCTTCCAATATAAAACTATTGTAGCTTCAAACTCCATTTTAGCCATGTTTAGATTCACTGAAGAAAAAAACACTTTTCCACAGATATCATGAATCCAGGTGTGCCTTGACATTTTGACTTGCTCTTTGGTATAGGTCACAAAACCACTGAGAAGTATTGTCTGGTAAAGCCTGATTTATACTTAGTTGCATGCTGGTGTTGCATGCAGTAAATAGCAGATCTCCAAGCTCACAATGCGTCATGAATGTGACGCGTTGTGAGCATGTATATGAGCTCGACACCGGCACGCAACTAAGTATAAAAGAGGCTTAATCTGGAGTCCCTGTTCAGTGACAACTGAAAGTCCTAGTATTACCCCCAGATAATAAGACAAACATAACAATTACTTGCGGGGAAGGAGGTCTAGTGACTCTTCACCATACTTGCAGATCGTCAGAGCTAGATTATGGTGTAAAGTGTGCTGAACTGGACCTTAATACCAGGACCTCTTCATTCAGGGCGGGCTGTAGCAAGCAAATGCAGGTCACGCAAGAGCAAAATGTTGTGGACCTCATTTAACTTCAGAGAATCCATTGCTAACCGTACGTATTTGACATTCTTGTCATTGCTCGGGTCCATGTCAGAGGTTGGTGTGAGTGTCTGACTGTAATGTGGGAATATTATTCAAATCACTTGTGCCAAATGGCTATTGTCGTTACAAAGTAAGCAGTGACCAAAAAAAGAAGTTGTGCTATCTATGCAATGGGTTTAATGGGTTAAAGAATTGATATATGATCGTGTGTGCGTGCATGCTTGCACAAATGTGTATGTGTATGTGAAGTTTCATGATACAAATGTAAAGGAATAAAACATGTTTAATACATATTGGGGCTTTCAAACTATTATTACTAATTATTTAATCAGTTATACTTCTTTTATACACTACACTTATTGACATTACTCAGTGTACAGTAGCTTACACTGATGAAAAAGTGACCTTTACGGGTCAACTTAAATACTCTCAAAGTTGCCATTAACACAGGATTTTACTGTGCACTTGCTCTGCTCAACTAGGTAGAGTAACATGAAAGCTCAATAGGATCAACAGGCAATTGGAGAATAAGAGAAAATGAAAATAGAAAAACGTGATTAATGTCTCTAAAAAACAACATGAACATGATGCACATTTTAAACGTGTCACATTGGACATGATTACAGCAGCACTATGTAACATATGAACAACCATACAGCATATTATGTCCCACAAAATTATAAAGCTACATGTTTAAGCAATAACAATCATTGTTCCATAAATGTATAGAGTCAAGGGGGTCCCTGTTAGGGGCTTGACTGTATTACTATGTATTGGGGAGACAATGAGTTTCATCCTGGCATTTGCCAAGGCACCAAGGCAGAACTGCCAGTCAAGGCGAAGACTGGCCAATCACAGTGCGTCCTCGCCGGACATGCTTGCAGAGACTCTTGGGTAATGAAGTCAAAGTTGGCTGCCATGTTATTTGTGTCCAAAGTGGCCACTAATACCCCAAACTAAATAGAGCTGCTTAAAGTGCAATGCTTTATGGCCCACTGACCCTACAAAACGACAGGCTTTAACAAATACATGACCTAAACATGACCTATTCATTGTAAATTAAGTATTCAGTTATTATGAAAGCTTTTTAGAAACCATTGTCATATCTTAGTTAGAGGAAACTCAACAAACACAATGGGCTCTCTAAACCAAATTAACCCTAGCGTCTCTATTCTGGGGGGAACATTGTGATTTGTGTTTTTAAAATTCCTCATCAATGAATGGATCAACCACTTAAGCGTTTTTTTATGTCGTTGCACAACGTCATACACAAATTGTGAAAGTGGCAGATTTACAAGCTATGTGGCGTGTTGTGATCGGCTATTTTCGCCACTGTATTTTTATTTATTATTTTTGAAACATTTCGCCTATAAAGACATGCCAAAAAATAGGGATAAATTATAAATCTATTATTTTATTAAACCATCGATTTATCGATAATATTTTTATCATTGATTAAACGATTAGTTAGATTAACTGTCTACTACTATACACGTGTGTGTGTGGGGGCGGACTAGCCCCTCACCACACACCTGTGTACACCTGCCCGCCATCCTAACCCTGCCATTCACAGACAAGCTCTCAACACAGCAGAGCAATGGAGCCGAGTGTCATGCTCTTGCACTGCATTTATGTGCCATTTATGACGTCTGTGCTCTAATCATCTCCTCATCCTTTCACCGTTCTTCCTTTGCCCTCGCACACAGGAAATCCAGCAACATGGAGCTCACTGTGTGTTAACCCCTTTAAAACTGGCATCCCTATTGATATCTGCTTTACCCGCTATATCGCAAAGATCACAGTGCATTGTGAGCTTGTAGATCGGCTATTTCCGCTATCCATTGCACAAAGAAGTATGTGGGGCTTAAGTGGTTAACTCCATTTTAAATAAATGCTTATTTAATTGGAAAACTCCTGGTTACCCTTCCACTCCCTCCCCTCTCCCCCTCTCTCCTCCATGGCGATAAACCAAGCTGGAGATCTGCTGACATATGAATGATACATCACAGAGAGAGGAATATCAGCCAATTACAGTGCTGACATATTATGTTATGCACAATATATATGCAAATTAACTCCTCTTCCTCGATAGAGACACTTAAAAGACAACCATGAATGAATTATCTGCAACAATGGCCTGGGTGTGAGGACAGACGCCACACCTTACGGGCGACGTAAATGTCATCCATCTTGCCCTCACTGCTCATGGCAGATTTGTAAAGAAACGATATTAGTTCGCGTGAGATTAGAGCGATAGCAACGGCATCGTTCGGATGTCACGCGTCTCGCTTTTTCCGTTTTCGAGATGAGCTCATAGGTAAATCCCTCTCGACCCCCGATGAGACAATTCCGGGTTTTCTGATGGAGCCTTTTTGAGATCACAGCGGGAGAGCGAGCTCCAAGACATTCGGATGGAGGAGAGATTTGATTGGCCACAGGGATAGCCAATCACGCTTGAAAAGACCCTATACCTCACCAGATGTGCTTATAAACTAAATCCGCCAATAAATCAATGGTAATGCAAAGGAAGTGTCTTTCCTGCATGCATGTGTGCACGCCTGCACACACACACACACACACACACACACACACACACACACACACACACACACACACACACACACACACACACACACACACACACACACACACACACACACACACACACACACACACACACTAAAATCTAAAAGTTCCCGGATTTATACTTGGTTGTGTGTGGTGTCGAGCACCGAAAACGGCAGATCTAGACCGACTCGCCACCACTGAGTATAAATCTGGCTTTTGATGAATACGTATGCCTAGCTTGCCTGTGCATTCATATACGCCCCCCCACCCCCAACCTGGGAGAGCACATAACACTAATAAACACTATGGTCTAAAAAAACGGGCACGGGGATTGGGGAAGAGCATTTCGGATATGTTTAATATCTCGCCGGTAATAAATAAAGGAAAATCCAATTAATATTTAAAGCTAATCATAGCCATAGAGCCGGAGAGCACACAAAGACAGATTGGAGCCCGCGGGGGGGGAAGAGGGAGCTCTCCGACTGAAGCTTCCCATTAGGCAGAGGTCTCCGGGCCTCGTGGATTGGGGATTCAGATGCTCTTGTTTCGGAGAGTGTTCTTACAGTCCCAGCTGACTCCATGTGAATTCATCCATAATTAACCTATAGCCGGCCCTTGACAAGAGCCACACTCTGTTATGTATTATACCAGTGGTTCTCAACCGGTGGTCCGGGGACCAGTGGTCCTTGAGGGGGTTCAGGGTGGTCCCCAGCTAAATGATGGAGAGTTCGTAACAGAATGGACCCTTATAGATCTTTAACTCTTGAGAGTGTAAAATGAAACTGGTTTAATTTTACACTCTCAAGAGTTACATTATTGTTAAACATCTGCATTACTTAATTAAAGAATTGTTATTTTGATCAACGTTTGCCTGTCATCTCTCCTATGGTCCCACCACATCAATACAGCACGTTTTGGGTCTGAGAGGCTTAATCTCATCAAATGGTGGTCCATGGCTCAAATAAATAATGGCCCTTATGAAAAGGGTTGAAAACGACTGCTCTATACAGTACATACAGCATTACAGTGGCTAGTAGTATGGCTAGTCTGTAGTTGCTGAACTCAAGGTTTAGAAGATGGAAGTTTGACTGAGCGTGTTTTCTGTTTTTTTTTTTGCCTTTTTGAGATATCGATGATGATGATGGGTCCTACCCTCCCTGCATGTCCTGCCTCACATTCCTGTCGCTCGATAAGTGTCCGTTTTCAAATAATGTGTAACTGCCTTTTATATATTGTCTTTGTCGGGTTGAAACCTCATACTATATGTCCAAAACTGTTTACCCGTATTTTCCGCACTATAAGGCGCATCTGAGTATAAGGCGCACCTTCAATAAATGTATTATTTTCATATATAGGGCGCACCGCATTATAAGGCGCATTCCGCACTATTAGGCGCACTGACGGTGCGCCTTATAGTGTGGAAACCAAGGGAACCAATATTGATACATATATAAGGCGCATCGGATTATAAGGCGCATCCGCACTATAAGGCGCACTGACGGTTCGCCTTATAGTGCGGAAAATACGGTACTTTTCAGGATTCAAATTCAGATCGTCAAGCTGGGTGGGTGTGTGTGTGTGTGTGTGTGCGTGCGTGCGTGTGTGCGTGGGTGTGTGTGTGTGTGTGTGTGTGTGTGTGTGTGTGTGTGTGTGTGTGTGTGTGTGTGTGTGTGTGTGTGTGTGTGTGTGGGTGTGTGTGTGTGTGTGTGTGTGTGTGCGCATGTGATTATGTGAATGCTCTGCCTCTGCCCTGCCGCTCTCCTCTCCCCTCCTCTGGCTCCTTGTGTGAGCCGTGTGTGTGTGTGTGTGTGTGTAGGTAGTGGGGGAGGGGTGATATTGTAATTCCCACCCATGGATGAGCAACGGGCTGACTTAAAGGAGCTGAGAGAGGGTGACGCGTCCACAGCCGCGCCTCGGCCAGCTGTAGGAAAGAGGGGGGTGGGGCCGGGGGAGGGCGGGAGGGAGGGCTGGGACAGAGGGATGTGTGCGCACGCTGTGCCGCTGCCGTATTTTATTGTATTTTTTGGCAGGAGGCGGAGGGACAGATGCTTGTCCACAGCATCAGGGCCCTTTGCTCGCTCACTGACAGCACCACCAACTGCCTCCTCTTACATAACCCCCTCCCCCTCGCCAGGCCTGCTGTCTTCCTTTATTGGCTTATTTCTCTCTTTTTTAACATTAGCATTTTCGTCTCTCCCCCCCCCTCTACCCACGCCTCCCCCTTCTCGCTCTGACTGTCGCTTCTGTACCCACACTAATTGCTTTCCTTTGTATCTCCTGCTCTTTTTTTGCTGTTCAGTCACACTACTGTCAATATACAGTCTATAGGCCCATGCAGGTGCTTCTGGGTTCAAACTGCAATGAAGCTGGGTTCTGGTGTATCGCATGTAAAATGCGTTAAAACAGCAAGCGAACATGCCCAGATGAGGGTCTTTTTAAAGGATAGCAAGCAGCAAAGGTTCCTGTCTATGAAAGTAATAACAGAATCCCTATATTAACAACATAAACCTGATGATTGTCATCGTATTGACTGCAGTTAATTGCCAGGAAGATGTACATCACATCACACAGCATGTGCTCAAACATTTGCAGTAGGATATTTTGAACGGATGGCAGACAAGAAACACTTACATAATCAAAACTGCTGGGATGCTTAAAAAAAAGAAGTGTGAGAAACCAAATGTGCACGACTGGCTGGGCGTACAGCTGATGGCTTATAAAGGGAGGGATGTGGCATGAACACAAGGAAGTAGCATGTCGCTCGATGTCTTTTACCTCCAAATGGCTAATCCCAATCCCCCCTGTTGTTGGATGTAGTAGAGGCAATCTTGTAATAACAGACAGACAGGTTGCGGCTCATATGTGGTGTCAGCACAGGGGGATCTCTCCCACGTTGCCAGAGACATTTCAGCCTCCATTTTACCCCTATGCTTTTCCTTTGCTCACTCTTCCTCCCATTGCTGTATGCTTGTTGATCAAAATGTATGCAGACGTACTATGGAAATATACACAATACACAGCAGCCTCACTTGCCGCAAACGTTATAACCACATACTGTAGGCACATACTTGTGCACAGCGAGATGCGTTTTCTTGAATTTCATGCACGCAGAGCGACCCTTCCCCCACCCTAGCTCACTCTCATGCACATATACCGTACATGCACCTTGCTTACCACTTAAGCCCTCTATACTTAGTTAAACTGACCTGAGTTGCAACTGTACTTAGTCTTTTTTTCACTCTACACCAATTGCTTTGCGGAAAAAATGCCGATCTACAAGCTCACTTATAGATCTGCTATTTTTGGCGACATTCCTTCCATAATTTTGATGCTGCAAGCGGTTGATTACAGATATGTGCTTGTAAAGCTGTTCTCGCCTTTTAGTAACTGTAATATTCCAAGTATGGCATAAATGAATGGATACATGGCAAATGGACAGAGCAGAGAGAGGTTTGATTGAAAATGTGCAGTGTAGATGGCAGGGATCATGTGAACCTAGTGTGGTGTGGATTCTCTTATGAGACAGCATGTTACTTTGGGATTCTTTAACCACTTAAACTCTATACTTAATTGTCTGAAGTCCCCCAGGGGTCTACACTATAGGGCTGCTTCTTTATCCCCTCTAAATCTTTTCGGCGAAATTAGACGATATATAAACTCACAACGCAACGGATTGTGAGCTTGTAGATCTGCTATTTTCGCGGGAATGTTCCCTCCAGAATAGGGATGCTAGGGTTCATGATGTTAAAGCAATCAAACATGTTTACTGATTGAAATGGAAGCCATAAACACATGAAATGTGTGGCAGAGCGCTTTCCTCACATCACCCTCCTCCTCTCCTCTTTCTAAAGGAAATGGCCTCATGAGATTGGTTTGTCTCTTTCTCTATCTGAGGAAATCTACATCAAATGCTGACGTAAGGCCAAATGCCTAAAAGGAAATGTAAAGGAGTAACGGACCATTGGCCTAGGAAATAAATTTGCGCTGCTTCAGTGCATGGAAATGCAGAATTGTTTTTAGCCTATGATGAGCCTACGCTTGTAGCGGCATAAGCCAAGTGATGTAATACTCCGGGCCTGCTAAATCAATTAGCATGATTGCATTTGTATCACATATAAATAGGAAAAACATGGTCACGTATCAGCAATTAAACGACTAGATGAGTCCAGTTCTGTTTCACCACGTCAAATGAATGAACCACAATCAACCACAAATGACAACATGAAACAGAGGGGTGCGTGGGATGAATACAAAATATGGAACCTCTACAACAAACCAACAGGCTCTTGGCAGTTCTCTAAGTGATACATGATTATGTTCCAGCATAGCAACCATGCATCATGTGACATGATAGGGGCCAGGCACCCTGTGGCTCCTCTGACAGGCCCGAGAGGCCCAAGCTACCTAAGCAAATGAGGAAGATGAGTTACCTGGTCGTACCACTCCCGGTTGGTGCAGGTGCATTCTGGCCACCATTGTCCTTGCCCGCCAGAGTTGTTGCCATTTACTTTGGGGCCGCACTTGGACTGGCCCTTGGGGTTGGGCCCTCCAGGACCCCCGCCAGACATCATCTTGCCCTTACTTCTCCCCAAGGTGCCTCCGCCGCCCCCTCCTCCTCCACCTCCACCACCACCTCCTCCACCTCCTCCTCCCATGCCTCCACCTCCCCCTGAGGCCGGAGGGGGTAAGGTCTGCCCTCCCCCGTACCCAGCTGGATATCCGTAGGGTTCGGCTTGCCAGTCCCCGCCGTATGACGGGGCGTCCATCCTGCGCAGGGCAGCCATGCGGGTCACCTCATAACATTCTGGGCACTTGCAGCAGTGGTGGTGTTTGTGCATGCTGGCTACGCTGAACTGAGTGGCGGGGCACTCTTCTCTGTGGCTGCTGCCTCCTCACAACTCAGATCTCTTGCACAACGGCGAAACGCTGCGGACAGCTCGCGGGGGGGCGGGGAGGGGGAGCTTAATGCCGACGCGAATAATAACACTAATTGCAGGAATTTCAGCAGATGAAATCTTCTTTTTTTTTCTCTCCCTTTTTTTCCCCCACGTCAAATCCCGTTCCTCGCCTCTCCGTTGCGCTCCTGGACGCACGGGGGGAAAAAGGATGAGAGGGGCGGGAAGCAGCAACAGGAAAAACAAAAAATCAAAAATGGGCACGTAGTCTTCTTAGTCCTCTTGACGTAGAAGATCAAAGGAAATATTGAAAATATGCGATCACACAATCAGAGACCAGCCCCGATGGTAGAATTTTCCTCTCGGTTCTCTCGTTTCACAGTGATATGTATAGAAATTCATAGATAGATATATTCATTTGTTAATATATCATATATATATATATTTACACACACAAATACAAAAATATTAATATAAACAGACAAGCACAAATACAGATATATACAGAGATAAATGTATATATATATCTATGCGTGTGTACAAATATATATATATATATATGTATATATAAACAATATGTATATAGAAATTATATCCTCCGATGAAAATCTCCCTCTATATTCTTGGTATCTTCCCTTACTGACCAAATTATCTTATCTTCCTCGCGTCTTTTCCTTTTCCTCCTGCGTCGAGAAGCTCTTTTTCCCCCGTCTTTTCTCTCTCTTTTCCCAGCCTGCAGAGAGGGAGCTGAGCACTGGATCGCCTCTCAGCCTGCTTGCCCTAGATGTGGATTTTTCAGAGGGATGCGAGCAAGCGAGAGGGGAGATGGAGAGAGGAAAAAGAAGAGAGACAGAGAGAGAGATGCAGAGAGAGAGAGAGAGAGAGAGAGAGAGAGAGAGAGAGAGAGAGAGGGAGAGAGAGACAGGGAAGGGGGGGGGGGTAGCAGCATCCCTCCAGCACCTCAGCCCTGACAGCCACAGCCAATCAACTGGCAGCACTGCCATCAGCAGCAGCAGCACCAACAGGAATGAGCGCTTCACTGGCTGCTCTTAAAGGGACCACAACGTCTAAAAACCACTCTGTCGTTCTGCCTTGGGTAAAAAAAAAAAAAACCACAGAGATGCTGCTTCACAGACCAAGAGATTGGAAAATGGCTGTGTTTGTCCATTTTCTCAACGCAATAGAAGGAAAGAGGTTTGTTTGGACCCGACCCCGTGCTCTCTCTTGTTAATCCAAGCCTCGGACAGGGATCCACTGACCGTCTGATCCATGTTTTGCGTCAAGCCAATGCACCCAAATTCCAACCTATACAGTTTACACCCTGGTCTCTGGTCATGTCCACGGTCATCTCAGCTCCATCTACAACCTAATGGTTTACTTGTGCTGCTGACTGACAGCTTACGAGCCTCGTGTGACAACTCACATCTGGAAATAATTTAACAATGGTGCAGGACAGGTGTACAGTAGCAGATCAAAGTACTGTGTGGGTAGCGTTAGCTTCTTAACTTGTAACTGAAGATGCCTCTGAATCAGGGCTACATCACTTGACATGATTCCCTCTCTCTTCTCGCCGTTGTTTCATGTCATTGTAAGATTATTTTGTCAAAAGACACGCTACAAGGGAACACTGCACTACTGATGCCTCATTTAGGAACCACAGGGAAAAGATTTCATGTTCACAATCATGACATCAACACGTGTACGCATCCAACACTATTACACGCTTGGGCTTTCAAGTGGGAGGAGGAAGAGATAGAGAGAGTGAGAATGTGCGAGAGGGAGAAAGAGAAGGTAAGAGAAGGAAGGATAGACGGGCAGATCTGGCTTTCATCTAGAATGTGGGAGCTATATTGTATTGCAGCTCGAAAAGGACTGCCTGTGAACTATTATACATGCTTATGAGCCTGCGCTTTGATCATGGCTGGGTGTAAAATGCGCTGACACAGAGGGCGAAGGTTTGTTTTCTACAGAACTGAGAAGGAGTGTTACAGTTTCCCCATTAAAGCCCAGCATATATGCATTATTAATGAAATGTGACGGGGAAACAGAGTTGGGTGTGTCTGTGTGTGTGTGTGTGTGTGTGTGTGTGTGTGTGTGTGTGTGTGTGTGTGGTGTGTGTGTGTGTGTGTGTGTGTGTGTGTGTGTGTGTGTGTGTGTGTGTGTGTGTGTGTGTGTGTGTGCGTGTGTGTGTGTATGTGGGGGGGGGTATATTCATAGATAATGTGCATTTAACAGCAACGTTCCACAATGCACATGAACTCGAGTGCTATTCTATTTGTGTTTTGGTGTACACATCAGAGATGGCACCTGTGTGTAATACTTGTGTGGTTCTCTTTTTAGTTTATCCAAATAGGATGCTACAGCAACGGCACACTGCAGCATATATCAGTGGTTCTCAACCTTTTCAGGCTCCCCAAAATAGTCATATTTTAACTGGGGACCCCCTCACTGACAAGCACTTGGAATTGTAGGAGTTGAGGCATTATATTTAGTTTGACTCGGTTCCACAGATAAACATTGTGAAAATAGTCGATCTACAAGCTCACAGCGTTTTGAGACTGTTGATAAGCTATTTTCACAATTGTTGCCTCTTTCTTATAGTGTTTGACAATTTGGCCAATGTTTGACCAGTTTTTATAGTATAGTTTGTTGATTAATTTTGATGCGACCAAGTAATGGTCTTTTTTTCCATTTTATTTGAAAAAAATTAGCAGTCCTTAAATTGTCACTTTACTGTCATCTGGGGACCCCCCCAAAATCATGTGGAGACCCCCCTTGGGGTCCCGACCCACAGGTTGAGAACCACTGCAGTATATCACCGTCCTACCAGGAGGTGCACACACAGCAGGCTCAGCCACATTTAATTACATGCAACGGTAACTCACTTCATTATCGTGGTATTCTATTTGCCTAACCTATGGAGATTCACTGAGCGCAGGCAGACAAGAGAGAAAACTTTGGTCTTTTAAAAAACAGAGCGGGTTTCACTGAGCTCTATTGTAGGACCACACCAAACCCTGCTAAATCAACACAGAGCTTTTTAACCCATTCAATCCGGGCGGGAACGCATCTACAAATGTCTTCTAAATAAATAAAAAAAACAGTTTTCTGAAAAAAACGCATGTTGCTATATCAGTGGTTCTCAAACTTTCTCATGTCAAAAACTCCCAAAATTATATGTATTTGTCCGCGGACCCCCATCTGAAAACAGTTTTTGTTCAAGGGACCCCCCAGAAGCAAATATTTGAGTAAAAAAATGTCCCTTTAAAATATATATATATTCATAGATTTGCACAAATGTTCAAGATTTTTCAAAAATAGCAAATCCACAAGCTCAGTGAGCTTGTATATATGCTATTTTGAATAGCCAAAGTGTAAAATAATGGTTATTGCTGAAAATCTAAAATGACCCAGACGCGTTCCCGGATTGAATGGGTTAAAGGCGGTGCTTTTAAGGTGGCGACGCAAGCTCATCCATCACGGCACACATGACCGCCGTGCACATGTTGCAAACCAAACCATCCTCCTCAGCCTTTGCTCTGTATCTCTTACAAACCGTTCACAGCGCATTTACCAGCCAACCCAGCGGTAAAAGCAATGAAGGCATTCGCATGCTGTGTCCCGACGTAACAGACAAGAGGAGGGACTCGGAAAGCAAAATACATAGCGTAAAGGGAAGGGAGATGGATGAATTATGTCGTCACCTATGTGTGTAGGCGTACACAGAGACATGCGCCTGTGTGTGTGTGTGTGTGTGTGTGTGTGTGTGTGTGTGTGTGTGTGTGTGTGTGTGTGTGTGTGTGTGTGTGTGTGTGTGTGTGTGTGTGTGTGTGTATATGTAACATGAATAAGATACGAATAAGTGAGCGACTGTAGTACCTCTGGGAGGAGAGAAGGCTCTGCCTCTGCCTTTAAATATTACATAATATGAAGTGTAAAAAAAAAAAGGTGGTACAGTAGGTCTCCTCAAAGCCAATCAATCGCTGAGCCACTCTGTACCACGATAAGAGGGATATGGAGAGCAGGAACAGAACTACTGGGAGCTAACATAAACCAATGAAACACAAAGGATTCTAAAGGAAATGGAAGATATACGGTATAGTACAGCACAAGCCTACCTTTTGTTGTGTTTGCTCAGAAAAGTAAAAATCTCAACATGTGCAGAGGACACGTCTTTGGAGACATACTTGTCAACACGATTATGATGACTGACAAATCACATTCATCGTATCTTATTATTTTAAAAATGTTCTTTACAGATCAACTAACTGTCCTCATTAGTGATCATTTGAAAGAGAGATGGAGATACAACAGAGATTGCAGCCAAACACCCAGATCCAGGCTCCACACAAAGCTGTTGATATCTGCTATTTACATTCATAGTTTGCCACGGTTTTTACCCGTTTAAGCAATGTGGCATATTTTGGGGCTGTACCTTAAAACACTAATAATTGAAATTATATGGAAAGTTTAGGCCAATATTTTACTAGCAGGATCATTTTAATGTTAACTAAGCTAGCATTCCTTCATTGTATTTGGTAATCCAAACCGGCAGAACATTTCTAAATTAGTATACTGTCCCTTCCTTAAATATCACAACTGTGAGGATGCAAGTCCCAGATGACATTTAATTGTATTCTTTTGTTAAGTCTTTTTAGAGTTGAGCTCCTGTCCTCCTTAGCCACTACTGCAAAATCAGACTCAGAAATTAGGAAATGATATACAATAGACTGGGCACCAGCCTACTCGGGAACGATGCAAGGCGGGAACATTGCAAGTTGGGAATGCACCCCCACCCGGTCATGCAATACCCGTTGTACCCGATGTGATTGATCCCTGATGTATGTATGTAGATATATATATATATATATATATATATATATATATATATATATATATATATATATATATATATATATATATATATATATATATATATATATATATATATATATATATATATATATATATATATATATATATATATATGCACGGACAACCGCATATCCGACCGACTCACCACCGGGCACTGCAGTCTGATGTGCGTGCTGAGTTTGAAGTAGGCCCGGTCCCATATATGAGCATAGCGGTCGTATCGGCGGTCCTGGACAACCGGATCTCTATGTAGGCCTATATATGTGCATATCGGTCTGATCGGTGGTTCTGGACAACCGCCTATTCTTCAGCCTACACATACGTCATGTCCTAGTATGAGTGAATAGGGGAAGGGGATCAACGTTGCGTGATGCCTTTCTTTGGCCCGGAGAAGCATCAGCTGTCCAGAATCCGGGTCAAACAAAGGTGCTATTGGTCAAAAACCCGGATGTGTGAAGTCAGTCGGTCGGACAGTTCTCGAGATACATGAACTACAGACGGACACACGGACAGAGATTTCATTTAGGTGAGTGAGCTTGTGAAGAAACTGATCATGACCTATGCATTTTTATAGGTCAGTAGTGCAAAGACGGCAGTCAGTAAGCCTAAATATCACCACCACATTTTATAGCCTAGTCTGCCCAGTAAACGTTGGGTGCAGTGGATCTCTACCTGCTGCAATGTCCTCTGCTCTAGCACTGACAAACTGCGGTGTCTGAGCTGTGTTCTGTTGTTAGCATGTTGTAGTAGTGCTAATGGAAACAAACGGTATCAGACAGAATACCGACCCCCTACCGGTGCCCTTGCTCGGACTGAACAAATCTTCAAACTCAGCCTTGATTGTGATCTAAACCTGTACATTTTTGTGACTGCATCCTGCACGGTTGTGACACTATCGCCATGACAATATCTGTTCATAGACATAAACACCTCACACCACAGTGTGAAAACAATACCAGCCACACTGTCATGGCTGGTAACTACATAAGCTTTGGTGTCTGCTCATGAACACATATTCAAATATGCACTCATGTTGTCTCTTTAAGGCTGCTTAATGTGAGACTGCAACATGCAAGCCTCTATATTATGTTCACTCTGGGATAAATAAAGACAATTCCTCTATCAAATGTGATGAGTCTATCCTTTAATACTTTAAGCGGGATCAATACAATGTGGTAAAGAAAACAGTTGGAATAATAAATAACCAGGATATTCTCCTTACACACAAACCATACAAACGATTGTGTGTGCATAGGGTCACACACAGTGTGAGTATGTGTGCACACATGCTTGTGTGTGTGGGCGGTGGTGTCTGCACCTTTCCGGTAAATACTGTGCCCAATTAAACGACTTGGCTCGGAAGATCTGGATCAACAGCGTAAGGTAATTTATCTTCTGAAATGAAATAGGTAACCCTTGACCCTCCGTTGACAAACGGAAAAGAAGGACCTGTGATTTATGGCGCAAACGAGGGAATTATCCTGTGGCTTCCATAGAACCCACCTCGGGCACCCCCCGTCCCGTCCCCCCCACCACCACAACTATCAGCCGAGTGTCAGCTTCTGTTACATAAACCCACCTGGACCCTCACTCGTAACACACACACACACACGCACACGCACACACACACACACACACACACACACACACACACACACACACACACACACACACACACACACGCATTGCACACACACTTATATTATCAACATCGCAACAACCCCCCACACCAAACACACACACACCATGTGTGAAGCCGCCTTTCAGTAATTGCCATGCATTTTCGCCGAGAAGCAGTGTGACTACTCCTCAGTCAGCTGACAGGATGAACGACCATATTTGGAGAGACGGTAGTGAGGCAGTCTTAAAGAGGCAGCAGCCATAACAACACACATACCGGCACGCTGCTATGTTGTATACAGCCTTAATTAACTGTGCAGGGAGGGTTTTGAGAAAGGGAGACTGTAAGAGGGGTCTCCGACTGCTTTGAGATAGGATGCATTGATTTCCTTCCACACGGGAACATGCACAGTATTGCCGTACAGAGGGGTGTGTCTACGTACTGGCACACAGCCAATGACGATGCAGAAGAGCCTCTGCACTTGATGGTTAAAGTGAGACTTACTGCAAGTCATAATATTATAGACGTGTGTGTGTGTGTGTGTGTGTGTGTGTGTGTGTGTGTGTATGACAAATGAGAGAAGAGACACGCAAATATTAAATGAACACCACAGATTTTACTCTGTAGTACGAAACCAAGCCAAGGACCCTCCAGTTTGCAGCGCCAGAAATGCGGAGACAGGAAACAAACGCTACACAGCTAAGACTCCTATTAATAGGCCCCAGTGGCAGAGAACAGCTGCTCCAGCACCACACACACACACCAAACAGCACGTCCAATTGATAGAATAATGAGAGAGATAGAGAGAGACAGAAAGACAGACAGACAGAGAGAGACACACACACACACACACGCTCAGAGAAATGCTAGGGGGCATGGAGGACATGCGAAAGGGGGAAAGAGAGAAAAAGGGAAATTCAAGATGGTACAAAGAATGAGGAACGAGGGGGGGAAACTGTGTGCGAGCTGGATGTGGATGCCGGCGTAACTACAGTACGGTGTATGGGTAGATAGATGGAGCAAAGAGCAAGAGGGAGCCGAGTGCAGAGAGACACAGAGACAGACCAGAGAGAGAGAGAGGGAGAGAGACTGTGAGTAAGCCACACACAGAGAGAGAAAAACAGAGATGGATAAAGAGAGAAAGATAAAAATGAATAAATAAATATTTAAATAAATATTAAAAGCGGTGGGATAAGCAAAGAGAGGAAGCGCCAATAATAGCAGGCTGCTAAAAAAAAACGTCAGAGGTAGGGGCTGTCACGATTATGGCATTTTACTTGACGACTTTCTTAACTAACGGTCTAATAATTGCGATTAACGATTTAATTGTTTCTGACGTTGAACACTGGAACATTATGAATACAAAAGAATTGTACACAATCGTTGCACAGGGCAGATATGACATATAGCTTACACTGCATGCTTTGAAAAAAACGTTAATAGGCGTTTTGAGCTTGTAGATCTTCTATTTCCACTATTTTGAAAATGTTTTGAAAATATATGAAAATGTTAAACAATGATAAGGACGATTATGCAAAGAATAATTGTGATTGTCTCAAATAATTGTGATTAGGCGATTATGTAATAATTGTGGCAGTTCTAGTCAAAGGTGAGGTGAGGCATGTGTGGAAACAATATAATAATGATGCTACGACAGGGTCCACAACAGGAACCCGAAGCCGAGGACACTCAAGAACACATGGGTGCTCAGCCGGTGTGGGATGAATCACTGACTAGAGCAGTCAGTGGTTCCCCAACTTTTTAATTCAAGACCCAAAACAAAAATCTGATGTCTCCCTGTGACACTATCTGCTATTTTTATTTATGGAATTTCTTTGATTTAAAATGTGTATGCGTCAAATTCTTGTGGAAAATTCTTTTTTTTCCCCAGAAGATTTTCAATTATTATTATTGTTATTATTTAATCTTTTGAAATAATAAGAAATGGAAAGGTCAGGACCCATACAAATGGGTCCACGACCCCAAAATGGGTCCCCGACCCACTGTTTGGGAAACACTATGACTAGAGCGGGCATTACTGAACATAAGGAGTAGAGGGAAGAGAGAGAGAGAGAGAGAGAGAGAGAGAGAGAGAGAGAGAGGGGTGGAGTAGAGAGACTAGAGAGATATGGGGGGGAGAGAAACAGTGAGGCAATAATGAAGAGTGTTTGTGTCCATGTGTGTATGTGAATGCATAATAATCTCTGTGTAATTACCCATTTGCCTCGCCACGCAGAGCCATGCATCAGAAAGTGTCTGTGTGCTGTGTGTGTGTGTGTGTGTGTGTGTGTGTGTGTGTGTGTGTGTGTGTGTGTGTGTGTGTGTGTGCGCGGGCGCGCGCGTCAGCCGTGCATTCACCACTTCTCTGCATCGGTGTGTATATTGTGGCTGGGGACGCACATGCACACAAAAATGACTGCAAATAAAAGAGAAATGGAAAAAGAAGAGTAGCAATAGGAGAGAGAGAGAGAGAGAGAGAGAGAGAGAGAGAGAGAGAGAGAGAGAGACAGTCAGAACGGTCTGTAGGGATGCAGGCGGGGGAGGAATGTGGTTTCCATGGCAACCCCAGGAAGGCTGAGCTCAGTGTGTCCGTTCCAGCTCTGCACTGGCCCTTGCCTCTCTCTCTCTCTCTCTCTCTCTCTCTCTCTCTCTCTCTCCTACGCTCTCGTTCTCTCTTTCACTTACAAGCACACTCCATCGCTACCCTCCCTCTCTCCTTTTCCCTGCACCTCCTCAGCTCCGTCCATCCATCCATCCATCCATCCATCCTCTATCGTTCATATAAGAGTCGACACACATGCACACTCAAACACAATCATGCACACGCACATGCACATGCACATGCACATGCACATGCACGCACGCACGCACGCACGCACGCACGCACGCACGCACGAACGCACGCACGCACGCACGCACGCACACACACACACACGCACACGCACACGCACACACACACACACACACCCCCATCCAGCTCCCCCATTATCCACAGCAGCTCCTCTCTGAGAGCTGTGGAGTGAAACTGTACCGTCACCGTATTCTTATGCAGATCTAACATTATCATACCAGCGCAGCGATTCCATGACAGTACCCCCCCCCCCCCCCCCCCCCCCACACACACACACACACACCCACACACCCCTCGCCTTGCACTAGTTCTGGGCTCAGCTGAAAAGCCAGTGCCCGCGGCGTGTTGCGCTGCCATGTGCCGCTGGGCATGTCGTAATGGGAAAGGCATGTGAACACTAGGGGTTGGGATCCGGAAACCGGAGGAACTGGAGGAACTGGATCCAACACATTGAGGAACCGGAATCGGTTCCATCACAATTGGAACCGTTTCCGGAACCGGTTTCATCACACTGTCAGAGCTGGTATGTGGACTTCATGTCTGCTATACAATTACAATACCGGTGGTCCTCAAACGTTTTAATTTCAAGGACGCAGGCCAATGGTTAATCTGGTTAAATAAAAACAACATTTATTATAGACCATACAGTATGAAAAATGATCAATGTTCCAACAGACACAATTTAATCCGGGTCATGTTTCCAACAGACACAATTAGTCCAGGTCATGTTTATGTTGGTCAGTCAAAGAGTCAAATCCCTGACTGTGATGCTCGAACTGCTGTGTGACTTGGTGTGACGCACACACGTCACTTGATTATTGGAATGCTGCAAAGGTCACTGAGCTTAATGAAAACCCACTAATGCCAGATGAAGCTAAGGCCAGCCTTGTGATGCCTCACCAAGTAGGCAGAGAGAAATTTACATTTATTTGTTCATTACAACACCCGTTATTACTTTTCTAATAAATGCATTGCTTAATTAATAATTTGGATTTTGCCCTTAGTCCACACAGAACGCAAAAAAAATCCCTGGCCAGAAAAAAATAAGACTATGGGCCCCATTTTAACGGCAGAACTACACCATGGCGCAACTTGCGCCTTGGTGGTGTGTCCACGACAATTTTACTATCTACAGGGCGCATTGTGTGGGCAGTGTGTTAGCGCAACAGGCCATGTTAGTCATGGGTGTGTTTTGGGCATTACATTAATTAAACCAATCAGATTGTCAACTGCCCACACCTTTAAGAACGAGCTGCGCATGGCGTATTTATGTGGCGGAGACGCACAGAGCGCTTTTCTAGCGAAGAAACCAAAGTCCTTGTGCATGAAGTGAAAACACTTGAGCTTAAAATCTATGGGAGCAGCATCAATAATTTGATGTAATGATGTCAGGAGATGCGGGGAAAAAATCTCTCTGCTCACCAAAACATCACAATGAAACGAGGTGTCCAAACGCAGTGCATGGCCTTTATTGAGGTCAGAATCACTGTAGCCTAATGTCACATATCAACTTAATATTCACATGCAAATTCTCAGTTAGGTTATTATATATTAAAGCATGCCAATGCCAGTGCGTTCTGTTTTGTCCATTCACCCGCAAGATCATTTGGTATCTAGACAACACGGGCACAAGGCGGCGTGTGCGTCAGGGATACGATACCGAAAAGTACCTTGCGCTAGGCGCTAAGTGGCACCTGCCACCTTACCCCTATTTTGAAAAACATTTTTAAATAGTTCAAATAGCCGATCTTAAGTAAAACATTTGAGTACTTTTTCCACCACTGTTCAAGAGAGCCCATGATGTAAAAAACTGTGTTCTTTACTCACCTTCGGCATGTCGACATGGGAGCGGCTGACCAGGCAGGACACTTGCTCCACCTTGTGAGGGCTCTTCCGGCAGGTCACTCGAACCCGCGACACACCCTCCTCCTGCTCCTCCTGTTAAGAAAAGAGCCATCAGCACAAACACATGGGTGAGCAGTCAGTGCAAAATCTCAGTGTGATAACGTTATAACAAAGGTTTTTGGTCAAAAGGTTTAAGCTTTATATTCTGATTGTAAACATTGCTATAGTGTTCAGTAACAGGCTAGGAGTTTCCCCATCTTTCCAGCTCTTTAGCCAACAGAAAATACATCTTCAGCTGGGTCAGCAATCAGGAAAAAGAACCAATTTATCTGTTTCAATTTGATAGTGTTACACATTCTAATTTTGCCTGCTAATTTTTTTGTTTCATCACTTAAATTGATCTTGTTTATCCTGTATCCTGTATGAGTTCTCTCTCCTAATTGGATGAAATTGGTATCCCATCCTGAAAACTTATTTTAACAAAACAATATCACTTACAGCACCTTTAAATGAAAACTTGTCATTTATGTGTTGGCCTACGCATACCGTACTAGATTGGCCTGTCACAATGCTATATTACAATTGGCTTGATTGGGTGGATCACTGCCTCGTCACTATGACTCAGACATAACCATATATAGAGATCACTAGAACTCAGACATAACCTTATATAGATCCCACTGCAGCTACACCCAAATATGGCGTGTGTCATGCTGACAGTGACAGCATGACATCAGACCCAAACAAACCGTGTCGTCATGACATCAGACAAAAGAACCAAAACATGTTGCCATGAGTCGGATCGGAGTGCGACGTAGGTGTGAAGGCAAGAAGCTGATAAGCTATGGTTGTGCATGACAAAGATATGGCCTGTTTTGGTCATGGTATATTGTTTATTTTGTTTATTGGTACCTATGGCCAGAAATGTATATGTCACTAATAGGCTTTGCAGTATATTCAAGTTGTTATTTATGTAATATTTGCCCTGTGCATTTTTGTTTACAAAGCCTAAAAGGCAAACATAAATGTATTTTTTAAGTTGAAAACTTTGATTGAAACTCTGATGTCAACACAAATGTAATAATTGTTTGTGACAGCCCTAACTGTGGAGACCAAATATATAGACAGTATAAGAGCATGGCTGCAGTGCTTCTGCTGTGGAAAGAGCAGGACATCCTTTGTTTTGGAAACAGTCAAAGCAGGAGCACCAATAGAGGAAGGCCAGAGAAGAACCCACACTGTTGAAGTCTATTGAATGTGACAAATAATGTGATGAGGGCTAAAATGATCAAACATAATGAATGTGTCCCTTTTTAGTTGTTGTTGTTGTTGGGTTATGGCCAAGAACAGCTGCACACACCTGGAATTTGTTCTCTGCATTTATCCAATACTAATTAATAGGAGCAGGAGTGGGCTACTATTGAATAGTGCCCGGGGAGCAGTTTGGGTTCAGTGTATTGCTCAAGGACACTTCAACACTAAGACAAGAGGATCCGGGGAAAGTACCAAGAACATTCGACTTGCCAAATGCCCACATTACCTCCTGAGCCACTGCTCCCTTGAAAAATGCCAGCCCAAGAGTTTGAACACTCACCTCTTGCTCTTCCATCCAAACGAGTGAATTAATTAGATAAAGTAATTCAATCACATTTCTTTTTTTCTTACAGCGTGAGAATAGCAAACTTCGGCTCCAGTGTGTCACAGAAGCCCAGAGGGATATGCCTACCTGAGAGCCGTGGAGTTGTTTTCCACAGTTTACAACACAGAGACCTTTAACGGACAGCAGGGGGCAGCCTTTAGAGCAGGCCATCACTGATGCAAAGTTAGGATTAATAGGGAACAAAAAAAAGGCTCTGGCTAACAAAAGAAAAAGGCCTCAGCGTTCTCTTTTGTTTTCCTGACAAGAGGTACTCTCTCCCTTGGTTGATAGCTCGAAATTGAACTGAGCTTGCCTCAATCTCAGCTTGAGGAACAAGCGGTATGTGTTTATGTAAACACATACGTAAGCCTATATATGTGTGCACACATGCACACAAAAACACACACGCATGGCATGTGTTGTGCAGTGCACACCAGGCATCCTGATTTGGCCACACCCACTAGCAGCAGAGCTGGAGGTGAAAAACAGGCCTGGGTCACTCTGGATTCTCACACAAACAATCATAATCAAGATCAATGTCAAGTGTTGAGGCGGCCTCTTCACCACAACTGTGGTTTAGGGCTTATAAGGGATTTGACCTCAGCTTGGAGTGGGGCGTGTTATTCCAGAGGTGCCAAGTGAGTTATCGCTGTGACGGCTCTGTTCCCAAATGCCAGTGCTGACTGCGGGGTCAACTGGCACTACCTGGGACAAGACCTAACCCCCCTCCCCCAACTACCCACTCTGTTTATTGGTGGCAGCTAGCATTCACATATATTGATGTATTGATTGAATACTTTATTAGTCAGAAATGTAAACAGCACGTGGTACAGTAAGACATTAAGGCTAAAAGGATAACAAAAGAATCCTGGGGACTTTTTTCCATTGTGGTCCTAAACTATATAGAAGGTACTGTGGTGTTGTTAAGGTGCTGTGTCAGCTACTGATAAATGCTGATGGTGTATATACAGTAACATGCCACACATATACGTACATTGTACATACGCTGATCTATTTTCATGCTCTTGTTGCTCACACACTTTTAACATTTACAATGAAATGCAGAATTCTGTCTTTTGATAAATGTATCATAGGCTGACTATGACATTATTATAATTAGAGTACAGGACACATCCAAACATGACATCCGGAGGATGATGCAAAAAAAAAACATTATTGGATTTGTAGCTGCATACTGAGGCAAACTACTAACAGCCATTTGTTCAGTGTTTCTCCTTCTCATCCCTTCTCTAAGAAGTAGCGATGCTTTACTCTCACCTGCTACTCTGCACCAAATCAGGGAATTTGCAGACTCATTTAATTCCCCTCCCATCTTCCACTCAGGTGACAGCATGGCTAGAATACTGATGAGAACCTCGCTGGGCATCCATTAAGTAGCACTCTCTCTCTCTTTCCTTCTCTGTGTGTTTCTACCTCTATCCCTATACTCTACCTCTTGCTTCCCATTGCGACTACTGCCGCCTCCTAAGCACAGGGCTGTGCCTGGGCCATTCAACCAGCTGGGATGTGGGCAGGGAGAAGGAGGAGGGGAAGGATCACAAGCCATGCTGCCCTGAATTAGTAGCTGGCCAGGGGTGGATCACAGAAAAGCTGGGAGGGGAACTCAGGGCCACAAGGGGAAAGATCGAACCACGCTCTCAGTGTATGGTTTGGCCTCACCCCTGCGATGAGCCTGTGTGACACAATTTAAACGGAGTAAACTTGGCTCCATTGGGTGCATTACGCTGTGAAATCATCGAATGATTACAGTAAGTCAATGCCTGAGAGGTGACAATTAACAAACTGGCATAATTTGTTGTAAGCACTTCCTGTTTCCTGGCACCCCACAGTCACAAAATAGATTGTTAATTTTCATCCTGAGCTCTGATTCAAACAAAATAATGCCACAAGTTCAGCTTTACATGTCAACACAATCTTATGTATTAAAAGGCATCCGATTCCATTCATTCTGGTCAATGACAGTTCCCCTATTATTATGTCACGTATGTGTACTGTAGAAGAGTGGCTCATAGCCTCTGCATTATGACCAAAACCTTAATATCTCCCCCAGCCAAGGGGGAATTCCCCTTTAGGTTAGTGGATAAGATGTTGGTTTTTCACACGGGAGACCAGGGTTCAAAATCCCAGGCGTTACATATGTATAATTGAGTTGCCCATACATAACACTTTTCGGACTTAACCTGTAAATAATTGATATACTGTAAAACACATAGCCAAAGTGATTGCTTGGGTGAGGAGTTAAAGGTTAAAAAGGAGTCTTTTCTTTTTCTAAATGAACATGCCAGGGCTTGAGTTTTTATCTAATGCCCAAGAGTGATTTATTTTGCCCCATTACATTAAAACACCCTTTCACTTAAAGCACACATCTCAATTCCTCTGGTGTTTAGATATCGAAGATAGCGCTTTTCTAATCCTGGTGCTAAAACCAAGCCAGGGAGAACATTCATATTCACTTAATGGGTTATAGAAATCAGCCAGAGATCAATTTCATTAAAGAGGTGGTGCCATGGTTTTGCACTTTTTCTGTCTTTCATGTGTCTATGAGGTTGATAGAACTTCATTAAGCCCCCTGGTGGTGTTTTATGTCTTCTCTGACTATTTTGAGTTTCTTCCTGGAGGCTGAAACCTTGAGGGTCAAACGTGCCAATAGAAGAACAGCACTTTAATGACACAGTAAAATTATACCCTCCCCCTCATTATCATAACACAACAGGTGTGGGCATGAGGAGGAGGAGGGACAAGGATAGGTGGGTGGTGCTAAGGTGGTGGAGGAGGTGCTAAGGTGAGAACCAGGTATACTTAATGAACTGGAGGCGTGTCCACATAAAAACATAATTTTAACACTTTCTGTACACGTTTTTGAAAAAAAATCTTCCTCCTAGTATAACCATAATACCTGATGATTATGTTTTAGGGGGGGGTAAATCCCTGAAAATCACGGCACCCCGTCTTTAACTTCACACTGATTTTTGCCTCGATTATGCTGTCGCCGATCTATTTTGGCACTCGCCGACAAATCCCCCGATCTGAGCAAGATCGGGTTTCGCTCGCCGAGGTTTTGCCCGCTGTGTGTGAAAAGTTCCCCGAGTGTGATTCTAGCACTCAGGGATGCCTCGCAGAGCGTTTGCAGATATCTGGTATGTTTGATATTTGCCGCTGTCACCGACTGGAAATCATACAGTATAAAAGGGGTTGTGACCAGCAACGGAGCAGATCCGTGCTACAGCCAATAGGAGCACAGTACAGCTAGCCTGGGACCAGACGAATCTGCCAGTGCAAAACAAAAATACAACCTCCATGCAGATAGCATCCAAGTCGCTTGCGGCTATGTGTTTATATGAAGGACTATTGGTGCGCACACTGCACTCCGGGTTCGTGGTGGCCTCCTCCCTCTTCGTTAGAGCTGTCGTTGTAGGCCTCTCTGCGTCCGCCGCTCCCCGGGCCCTGGCTGCTGTCGTAGTCCTGCAGGTCAACCTCCTCCGTGTCACCCGTGATGATGGGCGCCTCGGACCGCGAGGGAAGCAGGTCCTCCAACTCTGTGAGTTTCTCAGGACTGATCCAGTTGTTGTCAGGGAACTGGACATCAAACTTGATGTACAGGTCTCCCTTCTCACAGGGATTGCGGTACTGTGGCATGCCCTCGCCTCGGACCACCCTCACTGAACCTGGCTGGATGACTTTGCCAGCAGGGTACTTGATGACAATTTGTCTGCTGTCCAAGTGCTTCAAGGTGAACTGGAAGCCACACAGCGCCTCCATCAGGCCAATCTTATGGGTCATGTGAATGTCGTTGGCCTCTCGTCTGAGTGTATCGTGTTCCTTCTCCTGCAGGACCAGGACGATATCGCCGGGTTCCACGGCAGGCGCCTGGTCGGCCTCTCCTCCGAAGGTGATCTTCTGTCCGTGCTTCATGCCTTTGTCCACGTGAACCTCTAGAATCTTCACCTCTTTGATCACCTTCTTCCCCTGGCACTTTTTACAGCGGTCCTTCTCACTGATCACCTCACCTTTTCCGTTGCAGTCTGTGCACACAGACTGCATCTGTTGCACCATCCCTGGAGCCAGCTGTCTGAGCGTGATGCGCACACCACGCCCCCTACAGGTCACACACTTCTGTACAGCCCCCATCTTCCCCCCCTGGCCATTACAACTGCTACATAGAACATTCTTTCTAAGCTGTAGTTTGGTTGTTTTGCCATTGTAGAGGTCTTCCAGGGACACCTTGAGTGGATGGACCATGTCTTCTCCTCTCCGTCGGCCTCCGTTGCGCGGGCGGCCAGGGCCCTGGCCTCCCATGAAACCAAACAGGCCGCCTCCAAAGATGTGGGAGAAGATGTCGTCCATCCCCGCTCCACCCCCCCTTCCTTCCCTGAGGCCTTGTTCGCCGTAGCGGTCATATAGCTCCTTCTTCTCCGGGTTGGTCAGAACCTCATAGGCAAAACTGATCTCTTTGAACTTGTCACCAGCATTTGGGTTTTTGTCAGGGTGATTTTCTCTAGCCAGTTTGCGGTATGCCTTCTTGAGTTCGTCTTCCGTGGAGGTGGGAGACACGCCGAGGATGTCGTAGAGTTTGGTGTCGACAACATTCGCCATGATAGTGTTAGTTGAGCCGACAGAACAGAACAGAGTGATGGAGGGTTGATGAGGAGGAGGAGAGCGTAGAGACAGGAAAGGAAGACCTTTTTAATAACATGCCTTTTATATAGTTCAGTGGTGTTTACCGCTGTCGTCATGAGGCTTCTGGGTGACTTCAACCTCCCGACTGAGAAGCAGCGAGACCCACTCCTTTCGTTTCTCGCCGCCTTCGACCTAGTTCTCTCCCCATCTCCCCCTACCCACGAGGCTGGCAACCAACTGGACCTGATCTTCACCAGATGCTGCTCTACAGCTAACCTGTCCGTCACTCCTCTTTCCAGTGAAAAGGTTAGAAAAGGTAAGAAATTATCTGATCACTACTTCATGTCCTACTCTCTCTCTCTCTCCTCTCCCCCCTCACAGCCCCTCCCTACCCACATGATTTCCTCACGTCGCAACCTTCGCACACTATCCTCCACTGATCTCTCCTCCTCTGTTCTCTCTGCTCTCCCTGCCCCTGAATCCTTTGCTCTTCTATCCCCTGACACCGCCACTGATCTTCTTTTCTCTACCCTATCCTCTTCTCTAGACCATCTCTGTCCCCTCACCACCAGGCCTGCACGCCAAACTCCACCTGCTCCCTGGTTGTCGGACTCAGTGCGTACTGAGAGACGGAGCCTGAGAGCGGCTGAGCGCAAATGGAGAAATGGCAACCTCCCGGAGGACCTTCTTACCTTCCAAACTCTCCTTTCTACTTTTTCCTCCTCTCTATCTGCTGCTAAAGCTGCTTTCTTCTGCACTAAAATTCAGGCTTCTGCTTCCAACCCTAAAAAACTATTTGAAACTTTCTCCTCTCTCCTGCAACCACCACCCCCTCCGCCCTCCTCCTCCCTCCTCCCTGACGACTTCGCCAACTTCTTTGACAAGAAGGTGAACGATATCCGATCCTCCTTCACTCCTCCCCCGGCTGATGCCCTGCGCACTACCCACACCTGTTTGCCTTCCACCCCTCCCTCCCTATCTTCATCTACTCCTCCTCCCTCTCCCCCACCCTCTCTATCCCACTTCTCTCCCCTCTCCTCTAAAGAGGTCCTTCTCCTTGTTACCTCTAGTCGCCCCACCTCATGCTCCCTGGACCCGGTCCCATCCCCTCTGCTGCAGTCCTCTGCACCTGAACTCCTTCCCTTCTTAACCCACCTTATTAACACCTCTCTGACGTCTGGCTACTTTCCCTCTGCTTTCAAGACTGCCAGAGTCACCCCCCTCCTGAAGAAACCCACACTTGACCCCTCTGAGATCAAGAACTACAGACCGGTTTCCCTTCTATCCTTCCTATCTAAAACTCTCGAACGTGCTGTCTTTAAACAACTGTCTTCCTACCTCCACCAGAACAACCTCCTGGACTCCAACCAGTCGGGCTTCAAAGTGGGTCACTCGACAGAGACTGCCCTCCTGGCAGTGACGGAGTCGCTCCATGCCGCTAGAGCGAACTCTCTCTCCTCAGTCCTGATACTCCTGGACCTGTCTGCAGCGTTCGACACAGTGAACCACCAGATCCTCCTCTCCACCCTCGAGGGGATGGGTGTCTCAGGCTCTGCACTCTCCCTGTTTGCATCCTACCTGACGGGTCGCTCCTACCAGGTGATGCTGAGAGGGTCTGTGTCAGAACCACACAGGCTCACTACTGGGGTTCCCCAAGGCTCGGTTCTGGGTCCTCTTCTTTTCTCCCTCTACACTACATCTCTTGGTGCTGTCATCCACTCCCATGGCTTTTCCTACCACTGCTATGCCGATGACACCCAGCTGATCCTCTCATTCCCCCCCTCTGACACACAAGTGGAGGCACGCATTGCTGCTTGTCTGGCTGACATCTCGGAGTGGATGTCGACGAACCACCTGAAGCTCAACCTGGACAAGACCGAGCTGATGTTCATCCCGGGGAAGGGCTGTCCTCACCGAGACATGGCCATCACCATTGAGAATGCTGTGGTGACGTCAACTCGGACTGCGAAGAATCTGGGTGTGACCCTGGACGATCAACTGTCGTTCTCGGCTAACATCGCATCAGTGACACGGTCCTGCAGATTCCTCCTCTACAACATCAGGAGGATTCGCCCCTTCCTCACGGAGAAAACAGCCCAGGTGCTCATCCAGGCTCTTGTCATCTCCCGCCTGGACTACTGCAACTCCCTCCTTGCTGGTGCTCCGGCATCAGCCATCAGACCTCTGGAGCTTGTTCAGAAAGCTGCGGCTCGTCTGGTGTTCAACCGCCCCAAGTTCTCCCACACAACTATCCTTCTCCGTTCTCTGCACTGGCTCCCCGTAGCAGCTCGCATTCAGTTTAAAACCCTGGTGCTAGCCTATAGAGCAGTGAAAGGAACAGCTCCTTCTTACCTCCGAGTTTTGGTCAATGCCCACACCCCTGCCCGACCACTCCGGTCTGCCACCTCGGGGCGACTGACTCCCTCGCCACTCAACGGTCCTTCTGGTCGATCGACACGGTCACGACTTTTTTCTGTTCTGGCCCCACAGTGGTGGAATGAACTCCCCACTGAAGTCAGGACAGCAGAGTCACTGCCCATCTTTCGCCGCAGGCTGAAAACCCACCTCTTCAGGAAACACTATCCTTCCTCTTTGCCTGGCCTACTTGTTGTTAACTAGTTGTACGAACTCTTGTTTTATTTTTGTATTGTTTTATTGGATCTTGTTTAGTCGATACACTTATTTGTTTTAGCTCGTGCTCATTTGATTTTGCCATTTTTGTCTCATCTGTTTAAGAAAGTAGGTAGCTGATATATTGCACTTTTACCTTAGCGCTAGGTATACTCTTGGTTGCTTGTTTTAGGAAATGTACTTAAAACTTCTGGTGATTAGTAGTTTTCGTTCCCTACCTATGTTGAATACACTTATTGTAAGTCGCTTTGGATAAAAGCGTCTGCTAAATGACTGTAATGTAATGTAATGTAATGTAATCGGGTTTGCATAATGATGTCACAAGAGTCATTGTGATGTGGCCGTGGATTGTTTATGGTTATGTTGTCATAGTGACGTGGCTGTGGTTTGTTCATGGTTATGTCTAGTCATAGTGACGTTGCCGTGGTTTGTTTTTAGTTATGTTGACAAGTGATGTGGCCGTGGTTTGTTTATGGTTGTCGGTGTGACGTGGCCGTGGTCCGCCCGCCCGCCGGCCCGCCCATCCGCCGGCCCGCCCACCTGTCCATTAGCCAATTTTAATATAGGATAGTTATTATAACTGATTGGAATCAGTAGGCTCATTTCCATAGCCTATGGTGTGTGTGTGTGTGTGTGTGTGTGTGTGTGTGTGTGTGTGTGTGTGTGTGTGTGTGTGTGTGTGTGTGTGTGTGTGTGTGTGTGTGTGTGTGTGTGTGTGTGTGTGTGTGTGTGTGTGTGCACGCGCAGAGAGAAAGAGATTCCTTTTTTTTGGTAATCATTAAAAACAAATAGATATTTGCTGGCAGTGTATCGATTATTTATCACGAGAGGGAGTATCGCGATGTATCGCAGTATCAATATTTTGGCACACCCCTACTTATGACTACCCGACGACTTTGAAAGTCGTACATTGTGTATCTGTTATTAGCCAAAGGAATGCTGGGAGGAAATATTGAATCACATACAGTAAGTGATTGTAGATTGTCGTGAAATCCTTTATCAATCAAGTTCAATTGAGAAGTCAATGACACGGTTCTAATAAAGGACCCAAATAAGTAGAAATTTAACTGCATTATGGCCGTCTGTTGACATCATATTACCCCTTTTTTACACATACTGTTTTCGGCATAAGTATGAAGTGGCTATTTCCTGGGGTAAATATTCTGACCGACCGTGTGACTTTAAAGACTTGTACTAATCAAAGGTCTGGTTGATTTCATAAGACTAGTCATCAACCCACTAACGAGCATGCTGGCTTACCAGCATTCTTGTGACTAATGTAGTTTTATCTCTCTCTAACCCTCCCACCCCCCTCTCCCTGTGTGACCCTCATTCTTCTGTATATTTCTCTCTCACAGTTGAAGTGGTAGACCAGTGGTTCTCAAACTTTTCAGGCTGTGACCCCCCCAAAATAATACATTTGAACTGGGGACCCCCACCCTATCAAGCACTTGGAATTGTAGGAGTTGAGGCATTACATTTAGTTTGACTCTGGTTCCACAGATAAATATTGTGAAAATTGCTGAGCATGTAGATCAGCTATTTTCATTTTTTTTGCCTCTTTCTTAGATAATTTGACAATTTGGTAGTGTAGTTTGTTTTTTTAATTTAAAGTCCTTGAATTGTCACTTTAGAAATGTGCAGATACCCTGTACATGTGCATATACACTTACTGTGTGTTGGTTTGTTTACTGTTGAGTGAGAAAACAATGTTGCACATTAAGCTAATCATCTGGGGGTCCCGTCCCACAGGTTGAGAACCACTGTGGATCACTCACAGCATCACAGCATCACGTGTGACTCCAGCTGCGTTGAAAAGAAATTACATATTTTCTCTTTTGTCAATATGAAGCGAAGAGAGCATACTACCTCCCACACATTCTGCACGACGTCTTCTTCCTTCACAACATCAAGTTCCGTGTTCGATTGTAAGGTCACCTCGTAACACTCCTGGATATCTGCAAGGGGGGAAAACATACCGTTTTTTTCAAAATGTTCCTAATTGTCTCGGTAGCAAAACACGGGCAAACAAAAAATAAATATTGGAAGTAATTGTAAATATTTCACGTGTGGCTTTTCATGCTTTATGGAGTAAAAAATGCAATCCACTCATCTGTAGATAGACATAGAGTGTTGCCCTGAGGTTCACATGTGGGGGTGGCACATCTGCATAGGAGCGCTTTCTACACTGTTCTTAAAAGCTATTATCTTGCTGCTCAACAATGTGACTCAGGCAGTGGCTGAGGACTTCACTGTCAACACAAACTGCAGCAATTCAATCTCTTCTAAGAGCTGAAAGTAACACTTTTACATTACCAGTGAAAACACCTGTGGCTTTCCCTCAATGGCTGTTTTATAAATCATTGCATGTAATGCATGATAAAGAATTTGTCTGAAGTGCATATATTTTTCTTTCAGAACAGTGGAAAAAAGCACCGCTCATCTGTTAACTAAAAACTTAGATGAGGTTCCAGAGCTGAACAAAACAGTATGAAACAGAACAAACAGCAGCCTCACACTCAAAACACGGTGCAGATATCAGAATTGAATGCAAGCTTTCTTCAGGCATACAAGGACAAGTGAATGCAGCAGTACATAAGTTCAAGCTGATAGCCAATGCAAGACACCTAGTGTTTTGTAATTTGTTTATGCTAGGACTTTTTTTTCTGTTATCCATTCAGCCTTAATGTCTTACTGTACCACATGCTGTTTACATTTCTGACAAATAAAGTATTCAATAAATACATAAATAATAATACAAAGACATCAAAGGAATTGTAGTCCCAAATGTAGTGTACTACAGAGGCCAACATCAAGGGATTTGTAGTCCTAGGCAAGGCCATTTTACTTGTATAGCACATTTCAACAACAAAGGCAATTCAATGTGCTTTACACAGAACATCAAGCAAAGGAAACACAATTACAATTACAGCGCAGAAGAGAGAAAAAAAGGGGGGAAAAGTAACTCAGCAGCGGCAAACAGAAAGGTCTTTAGTTGTGCTTTAAAATAAATAAGAGTGGCAGAAGACCTGCAGTCCTAGTGACTACGACAGCCTTAGACACAAGTGTCTACTGAGACAGAAAACACCAATACCTTGAAATTATTTACAGTAATGCAAAAAGCACAAACACACGATAGAGAAATTCTACAAAATCTATGCAGACATCAGGTAGTAGTCATCATATAGCATAGTAGAGCACAGTATACACAGTATATTGTTCTTGTAAGCCTACATAATTAAGATGGTTAGGAGACATTAGGAGACAATACGCTGTTCATAGTAGGTCCCTGTTCTCCACACTACATCACGACAACGAGTCACTCTCTCCTCCGCTCTATAATCAAGTTCATTCTTCTTTACGGTTTTCCCTGCCCTCTCCTCTCATCTCTGATCGCTGCCTCTCAGGTCATTATGGGCCCATGTCCCGTGGTCACCTATTGTATTGAGTGGCAGCCGTTTGATGGGAATGCGGGGGGGACAATGTTGCTGATGTCACACACAGGTCCCCTTTGCTGCACTTTTGACATAAAGAGGCTGCTGTTCTCATTCTAGGCGGTAGCAGCGTGGAACAACTTCCCAAAGTTCAATGCTGGGACAAGGCAGGCTGACAGAAACAATAACTGTGAAGGATGCGTCTTTGAGACTTGATTAGAAAAGACCCCAGCCAGCCATGGACTGCTTCACGTGCTACTGCATGGCAAGCGACTCCGCATCCACAAGGCCAAGGGCAGTAGTCTCCAAAAACGTGAATCCGCCCTGACTGGAAGCGCTGTGCTGTGTGAGCATGTGTTTGTTAGTGGTGTAAAAAATAATCGTTTCATAGATTAATCTCGAATGAATCGATTCACAAATGTCAAAAATCTCTTTCTTTTTTTTTCATATTGCTAATTGCACAGAGCAGCAGCCAGATGTAAATGTTGTTCAGTATATCTGACTGCTTGTATTGACTGATGAAAACGTTGCTATGTTGTGCAGTAATATAGAAAAGTGTCAAATCGAATCGAATTATTACAAGGTTAATCGTAATCAAATCGAATCGTTACCTGGTGAATCGAATTGAATCGTGAGGGCAGTGCACACCTCTAGTGTTTGTGCAATGCACCTGAGCATGTGTGTGTGTGTGTGTGTGTGTGTGTGTGTGTGTGTGTGTGTGTGTGTGTGTGTGTGTGTGTGTGTGATAGCGTGCGTGCGTGCGTGCGTGCATCTCCCAAAAAGGCACCATGAGAACAAAAGTGTAAGAATGGGGCATGTGACTCATCACAGTGTACAACGGTGTCTGACTGTGGAGGAGTTAAAGCCGTGTGTGGGCAAAGGAGTTTGCTGCCCGGCTGACTAAAGAGCAACCTCACTTACACAAGCTCATGCAAACACATTCACGCAGAAACCTTGTATCTCCATATTTAAATGTTTTATGTATTTTTTCGTTGTTACTGAATTGCATACTTCATCATACAACAGTGTCGCACAAAAGTAGTGAAAATAGCAGACAAGCTCATGACGCATCGTGCTGCGATGCGTTATAGATAAGCTATTTTCAATATTTTACTGCGACACAGTTTTTTTGGACATACAAGGTTTCCTCCCAACATTGACGATATATATGTACGCACACGCACACACGCACGCACGCACGCACACACACACACACACACACACACACACACAATGCTGTGCTGTGCTGCACGTAGAATAGCATGGACACCACAGGTATAAAGAGACTTCATTTTTGATGTGCACCTTCTGTCCCTACAGTGCTCTATAAATATATAATTTAAAGCATGGGTTTTCAACTGGTGGTCCGTGGACCACTGGTGGTCCGTGAAGGTATTGCATGTGGTCCCTGACCACGCATTTAGTTATGTAGGAAAGTGAAGATTTGGATTTTATTTTATTTTATTTCATCCACCACTTTGCAGTGAATTACCTGGTGACGTATAGTCAGTTACTGGGAAGTCGGATGTGAAGAACTTCCACAGAAATGGGAGTTAGAATCTCAAGGGAAACTGCACCGGATTGTCTGGTTGTGTCACCATTATCAGGAAATGTGCCCATAATCAATCGCATGTGTCTGCTCGTTCATGCATAAGTTGCAATGAATCAGTTAAGATGAGTTTTTTAGCTTTGGACCACTAGCATATCTCAGTTAAATAATAACCTTGGACTTGATTTAATTCACCTCGAATTAACACATTTAATTAAGCCCTTAACAGTCATTACTTAATTTCAAGCTTTTTCCCCGACACCACACCCATAGGGCGGTGGTCCCTGCTTCATCATAATCAGTTGAAAACCCCTGATTTAAAGAAAACAATATAAAGAGAGATACATGCTGACAAACAGGTAGGGCTCTGCTACTTTTGCTATTCTTGAATTTGAATCTTGAAAACAAGTAACAGTTTTGTTTTTTGGACACACACATATCTGCCCAATTTTGCTTTACAAAGCCTAGGTCAACACAAATGGAATTGGAATATGTTCCATTGTCCAATACCAAAAACACAATTAAACCATTCATCACAATTATTTGTATAACAATAAATCGTCAACTAAAATGTCAGCCCTGCAGACAGAACAACACAGAGGCACCAGTAACCATGTCATTGTACACAGTGTCAGTTAACTCTGAGAGGGTAAACTATTGATCAAATTGGCACTCAGGATCTTACAGTGTGACCAGCCCTAGGCATACAGTGAGTACATCATACAGTGAGTACATCATACTAGTAACAAACAAATTGCAAAAAATATGAGCTCTGGAACAAACAATATACAGACTACTACTAATATTATTTCTATTGCTTAGCCAAATCGTTATGCCAATTAATTCCTCCCCACACACACATTTCTGTGTGTGGTCACTGCTGTCGTATCCTAGTGACTCACCTGCCAGTGAGGAGCCCCCACCGGGAGGACGTAGGGCCTTTGTCCTACTCCTGCCACTCCCTGCTGACAGGTGCCCCCCCCCTGTAGGAGTGTGTGCAATGACTGGCTTCCCTCCCCGAACACGGGCCATTTGTGTTTATATAGACGCCCCAACAAAGCCGGATGGATTCGAACCCACAACCTCCGTGGTGGCGGGCAGGGACTTTACCACTGCCTACTTATCGGAGCACTTATCTAACTAAGACAAAATGAGAACTATTTGACTACTAGAAAAAGTAGAGCAAGTACTTGGGGATGGGGGGGGGGGGGATTTGTGGTCCTGGCTGAGTTATTACTGAGTAGCGCCATGTCATTACTTGTTACATAAAGCCCATTGTTATTTTATAGACAATTAATTTTATAGCTTAGAGTGAGAATCACCCCATGATGTATCTTACACTGCCACTGTGAATTTACCTTGTTAAGCAGTATAGTACTTTAACACTCTTAAATTCTGAGACATAGTAATGGAACAATACAACCTCCATTGGCCACAATGGAAACCTAGCATCCTCATGAGATTCTAAAGCATGAATCAGCATGATGAGCAGTTAGCAAACGTAAGGGAGATGAGCAATGCTGGAAATAGCTACAGTAAGTACACTGTAAGTCTATTGGCAGAGAACAACAAGCCCAAACACAACAGTATACTATTGCTATATTTACGTTCTTGGTTATCTTGGACATGGAACCTCAAGCATGGCATTTGAAAAATCCCACAATGATGTGTTGCTAACATCAACACAATGAAAAAACTAAAACAATCTATTGAGCTGACAGAAAACAGTTTAAGTTCAACTATGCATTAAGTAGGTTAAAGAATATAAAAAAGGGTAGTTCTAGCATGAGGCACATTTGCAAGATTTGCTCTTCTGTGGCACCTTAGCCACCTTGCATACTATATAACACAACTAACACTTCATTTACATGGTCCATCTATTCTTAGAATAGCTAACACAATAGAAAAGAGTGCTCACTCAGCACATGAGGTGCAGAGTTTTTGACAGAAATCACAGTCATACAAAACCTCCAAGTATGGAATCATTTTTTTCCATCTCTAACTTTCAAAAAAAAGAAAGAAAAAGGGGAAAAAAGAACTCTATGCACTATTCCAGCCCTCAAAGACCACATAAATTCCAAGCCATGCAACAGAACACAGAAACCCAGTTTTTTTTTAATCTGAGGCAGAAGTCCTTTTCAAAGGCCTTATTTCCACATCTATTTTTTGTTGTTATGCCCATTTAGGGACAGAGTCAGAGTTGTGGGTCCTTTCCCAAAACGTCTCTCTGGTCTACAATTACTTTATACAAAGTAACTGTGTGTGTGTGTGTGTGTGTGTGTGTGTGTGTGTGTGTGTGTGTGTGTGTGTGTGTGTGTGTGTGTGTGTGTGTGTGTGTGTGTGTGTGTGTGTGTGTGCGCGCGCGCGCGTGCGTGTGTGTGCGCGCGTGTGTGTGTGTGCGCGCCCTCCTTTATTTGCCATGCATGTACCTACCTAATCAAGGGGATTGGAATCATCACTTGATTGCCTGCCTGGGTGAATCACACAAAAACGAGGAATGTGCCTCTGGTACTTTACACAATGCACTTTACATGATGACAAGCAACCCACGGCTCATTAAAATAAAACATTCAGGAAAAACTGGGTCACAATTAAAGGGTCCTCACCAGGGCAAACAATTCACCCCCACTTTGTTGCCTCAATCTTGCCATTGAAAGCTAGCCTAGAACCTAATTGGTTGTGTGTATGTGCATGTATGTGCGTGTATGTGCGTGTGCGTGTGTGTGCGTGTGCGTGTGCGTGTGCGTGTGCGTGTGTGTGTGTATGTGTGTGTGTGTGTGTGTGTGTGTGTGTGTGTGTGTGTGTGCGACAGACCCAGGTCCCTGTCGCCACCCCCTGCCTCTCGCGTCATGTTTGTATGTTGGGGGGGACAAAGGGATGAGTGCACAGTTAAGGCAACCTTTGTTCCTGACTGTGCAACCATGCAGACACACAATCTAGTCGTCAGCTCGCCAACTTCCCACACAACATGAAACACTTCCCACACTTCCCAATAGTGGTGCTTCAAAGTCAGTTGCCATCTCTTTCACATGTGTATGGCTCAGTCAGGATGTGTCTATGGCCTCTGCTGAAGTTAAAATATCACACATTCTCACCGTAAGTATTTATATACTTGTGGAAATGTTCAAAGAGAACACCTAATATGGCTTCTGGCCCAATATAACGATCCTGTCACCAAACGGAAAAAGAGCTGACAAAGCTTACTTCGTTTTTGCGGGGAAATCTCTGTGTCCAACACTAGAAGAGCAACCGTGGCAACACCGCTACATATATGACCAGTCCACATGAGTCATGACCCCAAGCTTGTGTGAAGGCAAACAACAGTAGGATAACAGGATGAGAGATGTTTGCATAGCACTGTATTCCTGTTAGCTCTGCGAAGCAGCTTCGCCTCCCGCCTGCCATGCCTGATGAAAACCACATGTTGAGTCAAGGGTCCAGCCTCATTTGACTCCTGTCAACTCTGGTACCTGAGAGACACACTGAAAAGCAGGATTTTCCCCTCTCTCTAGCCTCGACCTTGGACTCTGTGCAGGACTCTGTCCAGGAAGGCCAACGGAGTAGCGGATGAGGCTTGGGAGAGCAGCCACAAGCTGTTCATTTTCCCCATCAACCACCAGCCCAGCCATGATTTAGCTGCATTCCTCCTGTGGAATGTTAGGAAGCTGGATTTGGAATTTTTATCTTCTCTCTACTGTTGGGACTTCTACTATGACGCCATCCACCACTTTAACTGATGACATGATGACCTTAACCCATTAAGACCTGAGGCTGATTCTGCAATGTCTTAACAGTTTTCTGAAAAACATATGTTGCTAAATCAGTGGTGCTCAAACTTTTTCATGTCAAGGACCGCCAGAATTATATATCTTTGGCTGCGGATCCCCATCTCAAAATATTTTGTTCCAGGGACCCCCAGAAGTATTGATTTGAGTGAAAAATGTTCGCTTTAATATAATATATATTCAAAGATTTTTAAAAATGTTCAAGATTTTCAAAAATAGCAGATCTACAAGCTTGTAGTGCGGCACAAAGTGACACGCTATGAGCTTGTATATCTGCTATTTTTGAATAGCCAAAGTATAAAAGAATGCTTTTTGGCTAAAATGACACAGATGACACAAGTTTTAATGGGTTAAATGTCAAATTATGACAGCAATACTGAGTATCTAAGTCCTCTGATAATGCCAAAAGATTTAACATGCGAAACGGTTACACATGTTTCTGCTGTACTGTTTTTGTTGTGGCTAGTCAAGCCCATGTTTTACTCTAACACACCTTTAGTCATTCCAACAGGCAGCAACAATATGTATCAAGCCAGTTGCGGTATCCTCGATTGGGAGGTGATAACAGTGATAGCTAGTGATAAGTGATAATTAGGCCTAGATGGATGTTTTTTCCCCTGCTCTCATCCCCAGCCATGGTAACCCATCCCCCCATCAGAGAAACAGCAGCAGGTCAACACTGGCAGCAGTAGACCCAAGGGCAGGCGTCATCGTAATTAGGACCATTCAACCATTGGATAAATGGCACTAATGTGCTTGATTTAACTTAAAAAGCACTGAGTTTAGGGTTCAGTTCCTTTGCTGAGTCCCAACCTTGCCTTGAAGGTATAGTCATATGCATTAGCAGCAAGTGTTTAGATTCAGTAGAGGAATACCAGGTGGCTTGAAGTCGTAAAAGCTATGACAGTGTCATGCTTCCGGCCTTCCGCCAAGAGTAATTGCGTACTGGTAATATATATCCACTGAGTCAGTGCCAAGCCCAGCACATCACTATCACTTTCTGGCAATGATGAGCCAATAAAACGGTTTCAGCTTCCTCTGAGTAACAATGTTTGCATAGGATAAGTTGACTCTGAGTCAAGGTCAAGACCGTATACTCTCCCTAATGTGAGATGTTTGAGTTTTTTCCCACCTCTTCAAGAACAGATAGACAGACTTTGTGCTTTGTCCAACTTTCATGGGATTTCATTACAATGAATCCAAAGTATGTTGGGGAGGTATATACAGCAAAGCTTTTGTGAGGTCAGCTGAAAGGAGTCTTTCACGGGGCTTAATAGGGAAACATTTAGGCTGAGTTAACTTCCCACACAAATTAATAGAACCTGACTCTCCACATCCTGTGGCGAGCCACCAGGAAACATTAACTGCTGGCAACATACAGAAGCAGAAGATTGATATAAGACAGATACTGACGCAAAGACCGGTGAAGTCTACAGTATCTACTAGTTCCCACAAAAGGCTACGGCAGTGAAGGGAAACGATTGCACTGAGACTGAATAGAAAACACTGATGTCATGTTAGGAAAGCTAGGCTGTGGGTGTAGTAGAGTGGTTCTCAACATTTTGGGGGTCCCCAAATGACAGTAAAGAGACAATTTAAGGACTTTTAAGACCTTTTTAATACCTAAAAAGAAAAGTAATCAACAACTGTACTGTTAAAAACTGGTAAAACATTGGCCAAATTGTCAAATAATATAAAAATATATGAAAATAGCCAATCTACAAGCTTGCATTGCGAGGCGTTGTGAGCTTGTAGATCTGCTCTTTTCACAATATTTAACTCAACTCCTGCAATTCCGAGTGCTTGTCAGGGTGGGGGGGTCCAATATGATTATTTTGGGGGGGTTGCGGCCTGAAAAGTTTGAGAACCACTGGTTTAGTACACAACAATACAACCTTGGTCAGGTCCACACAGATCTGTTTACACAGTGTCTCTCTTACCAAGAAGGGCTTGAAATAGATGGCTGCCAAAAATGGCAGAGACTTTCCCCACACTGGTCTTCAGGGCCTGCTCCTCTGGAGTGGTGAGGTTAGCCTGGTACTGCCTGAGTAGTCCCACTGCCCGCTCTGTGTCTGCCACAAACACAAGGACATGTCAGCAGAACTTCATAATAAATCGCCATACAATCCACCAGTGGTGTAAAGTAACAAAGCACATTTACTCAAGTACTGTACATAAGAACAATTTTGAGGTATTTTTTTTTACTTTACTGGAATATTTCCAATTTTCAGTATTTTTACTTCTACTCCACAACATCTCAGAGGCAAATATTATACTTTGACTCCCCTACAATTATTTGAAAACTTTAGTTACTAGTTGTAGATTTAAATTATTATTACAAAACATACATTATCCACTTCAGCCCTGTATACATTTCGGCCATTTGAAAATAGCCGATACCAGCAGTGTCGTGGTGATTTTTTTTACTGGCAGGACGGTATTTTAATGACGGCACGCGCACGGCACGCGCACACCGCGCGCATTTTATTTTACCTTAAATTAGTCCTTTTAAACTAATACAAATTCAAGGAATGCCATAAATTATAGTAGCTGAAACTAAAAGTTTGCTTTGAACGAATCTTTCTCTTCTTCCTCGGTGGCTGAGGCATTGTTAGGTGCAGATAGGATACTGGCAGCTGCAGCCCTACTGAAGCCATCATGCTGTGTACCGGTTCTGCGTGTGGTGAACCGGCGCAAGGTACCGTCACGTGCCACTGCCATACTTCCCTTGCACGTGAAAAAAATTACTGGACACGCCCACACGCCGTCCTACTCTGTGTGGCCTCCACGACACCACTGGCCGATACTTTTACGTCAGGGGTCTTCAACGTTTTCAGGCCAAGGACCCCCTAGCTGAGAGAGAGATGAAGCAGGGACCCCCTCTATATTGTATAAAATTGTGCTTCAGATAAACCTTTGCTGCTCTTTTTTCCCTCTACACACCTGTGTAACTCTTTGCCAAAAATAGCCGATCTACAAGCTCACATAGATCTGCTATTTTTGGCTAAAGTTAACCACTTGAACTAGGGTTCAAGTGGTTAATGTAAAAAAAAGAAATCATATTACACAAATATTTGGGGGACCCCCTAGGGGTCCCGGACCCCCTGTTGAAGACCCCTGCTTAAGTAACAATCTGAGAACTTTTTCCACCACTGCAATCTACTGATGTTGACAGACAAGACATGGCCAACAGGGCGGGTCAAAGGTTATCATCTGCGAGGAAGTGGCAGTTGTTTACATTAGCTGAGGTGGAATTACATGAATGCTTTCTATTTATTCTAATGTGGATGATGTGCCTCTCAAATATGAAGGACTGTTATATACTTATATTTAGCTTAAAAGAGCAAAGGCAGGCATGCGTGCACGTCAAAACAATTAAAGTTTGCAAGACATTTGATGGGGAAAATCTATCTAGCTTATAAGCAGTGGTGGAAAAAGTAGGCTACTCACATTTTTTTTACTTAAATAAAAGTATCAATACTGCAATGTAGAAATACTCTGTTACAAGTAATTCAAAATGTACTTGAGTAAAAGTACAAAAGTATTGGCATCAAAATGTACTTCTTAAAGTACCAAAAGTAGAAAGTAGCCTACTCATTAGCAGAAATTGCAGAATGTCAATTTCACAAGTCTAAAATGTATTCAAAATATTTTGAAAATAGCAGATCTACAAGCTCACAATGCTTTGCATGGTGAAGCATTGTGAGCTTGTGGATCAGCTTTCAAAGGGCCTAAATGTATAGGGCTGAAGTGGTTAATGTATGTTTTGTAATAATAATCCAAAATCTACAAAGAAACTATAGTAGCCTGAAACATGACTGTCATACCATATAACGTTTCAAATAACTGTAGTCGAGTAAAAGTACAATATTTGCCTCTGAGATGTAGTGGAGTAGAGGTAAAAGTATTCAAAAGTGTTACTCCAGTAAAATGAAATAAAAGTCTTTAAAAGTATACTTAAGTACAGTAATTGAGTAAATGTACTTAGTTACTTTACACCACTGCTTATTATTATAAGGTGGCTGTGTTTTGAGCGTAGACCGTAAAAAAATGAGGGTTTGATTTGTAATCATTACTCAGATGATGATGAGTTGATGACACCACCTACTTTGCGGTAAATTTACCTCAACTATGAGAATCAAAGATTGAGTAACTGCTGCTGCTGTGGAAAACACTTCCTGTTTTCCCGAGGGAGTTTCTTGAGGTTATAAATAAAACTGAAACTAACTGAAACTTTTAGTTAATAACATGTCAATTACTGACCATTAACAGTTGTGTTAATAACTGCTCCTTGAGTTGAATACTCTGAGTCAATAACTGGCCACACACTACAGAACTACAGAACTTTGTTGATATAATGAACAAACACGTGAGGAATCTGATGTACTTACCATATTTATGAACCATAGCGTAACACACGACTCTCTGTTGGAAATAGAAAAACTTTTAGCTGCAGATAATTGCAGCTCTCAAAAAATAAAAAAGAATAAAGTATAATTCCTTCCTTTTATCCTGGTTGTTGCCGTCAGACAGTCAGTCAGACAGTCAAACAAACAGGCATTCTGTTACTTTGTAGCGGATCGACCCACTGCCTCAGAGAGAAGGGATTGTGAAAGTTGCACATGAACTTCCCACAACTTTGGCCAAAAAATGTCCAAAATGCGGCACCACCCCTTATAGCTGCCTCGCCTTCATGAAAAATTGGGTCTTTGGCCAACCCTGGGGAATAGCACTTATTTACAACCGGGTGAATGAGCTTTTATTTGCCCACACGAACTATCCAAAAGGTGGTTCCCTCGGGGATTTACATTCTTAGTGGTGAAAGGATGATCTCCAGGCAGCTGCAGACAGTAGCACCTCGGATAGGATGTGCAGTTATCAGTTCCATTTAAGTCTGCGGTTAAACCACATCAGTCCGTCAATTTATGGGAAACTCTGCCATCTAGTGGTGGTGGACATGTGAATAAAATGCCTGTAGTGATCATTATCAACTCCTTGCTGTACTAACAATGTAAATGGATGTAAACTAGACATCTTGACAAGCAATACCAGCTTTATTTATGAAACAAAGTATCTCCCAATAATCTTCAACCCCACCCCCACACACACTCAAAGACAGTAAGTTAGTTAGACATGTTGTTGCGTGTAAAATGAAAATACAGCAGTCTGTTAATTTAACTTAATTGATCCAATGTCCATGTCTATAAAAGTAGTTTGTTTAAACTGTTAGGGTATTTTCATTAATAACAACCATTATTTTAAAGTGCAAATATAAATACAGAGTTCATTAGATCTATAATATAGGTTGCTCAATCAGTACACAGTGTCAAACAAAAGCTTTCCGTTCCCAACAATAACCGAACACAACATATAACACAAAATGACATTAATAAAAAACTTTATGAAATGTATATAAAAGAGCTGTACATATGCATGGGTTAAAATAGCCTTGGATCAAGATCTGTCATCATCATAATTATGGCAGTCTTGAATCAAGGCTAGGATTAAAACAAATACTGTTATACCGCCACCCAGTGGCATAATGTGAATATGTGATTTACATCATCTGGTGTAAACTCAGCACTTGGTAATTCATAGCTTCAAAATTCATTGGGTACAGCAGTTGGAAGCAACTTCTTTTCTTCGTGGTTCATGGTTAAACCGTTTGGATTGGTGTTAAGAAGAGGGATGTTGCTTTCTCTCTGAGACGGGGCTGTCTCCTCCTGCATGTCTTCCCTTTTCCTATTGAGAGACACAAGTTAAGTGTTTCATCCCACAACACTGGTCAAATGTTATGTTAGATGTATTGCATTATGTTTCAACAATACAGGTGATTACATATTCTCAAATGATGAAGATAACCACCAGTATTTCCATGTATTTTCCATATTTTCAAGTATATATCTTCTTTTCTTTCTGTAGTAGCTATATCAAAATTGGAATGTCTCTCATATATCTACTATCTTCCCAAATGTTTTGCCAAAGATCATGGATGAATGGCAGTTATGCCTGTTTTGGTAACAAATGTCACTATCTCATTCATTTCATTCGCAACCTTATTTTCCCATCTTAATTCAAACGAGTTAAGTTCTCTCTTGTGTTTCTGCTACGTGGTAGATGTTCTGATGTAACATGTGAGTGAGGAAGTATTTGATTGTTAAAACATTGAAGAATTAGTGGGAACACATATAGCCTCAAACAGAAAAACATTGAGAGCGTTTACATGCACACCACGGTAATATTCAGAATATTATGTAATATTTGTGTTATACTTGTGATTCCCATATAAAGATGCATAGAACAGAGTATTCTGAAATCAAACTGAACTCAATACCTTAAATACTTAAAGTGGATAAATCATTTTCTATTCACAGGTCAGGTCATATAGTAAAACAATTGAAATAGTACAATTAACCACATAACAAACCACTGTTCAGCTCACCTCAGGAAAAGGAAGAGTGCAAAAATGATCAACATTGACACTAGGTCCACTGCAATCCATATCATCCAGTATGTTTCAGGTCCCTGAAACATATTCCAGATACAGTCAAAGCATGTCACACATCCAGAATAAAAATGTTATCACATACCCACTACCAGAATATATTTGCCCTGGCTGAGTCGAGTGCTAAAAGGACAAAGATGGTGATGAGCTTATACTGATTGGGCTAAAATGCATGTACTATATTTGCTACAGCTTCAAAACAATTATTAGCATTAAAGACACAAATGGGTTTCCTCAATAAATAGACATCTTCATTAGAAGATTAATTTAATGCTGAAGACATTCAATTTATACATCACCGTACGATCGTGTCCGCTCATTGAAAATAACTGATTATCAACTGAAAACTGTGACATCACATTTTTATTTGAAAATCTGTTATTCTCGTCAAGAGATGTGCTCGTGCCAGCAGTCTGGCCACTCAGTGCTCAGCGCACACATGAAAATAGTGTCCCTCACCAGAGTCCAGTGAGGATGGCTCATATCTTTTAGGAGGTGGCATGAGTTGGTGGTTACAGAGCTGGCGCCTGAGCACCACAACAGAGAGAAGAGCCAGGGCTCATTCACCACCCAAAGGTTCACTGTCACATTCCTCCTTCGAAGACCCCTGGGGGGAACATAAATGTTAGTGCATGCACTCAGACACACCCACTCCTATATACAGCATTTACAAATGTTCAGATGAAACCCCATGCATGTCACTGCAGGTGGAAATGAAGATCAGCATGGCGCTAACAGTGTTTGGAATTGAGTGGAATTGAAACAGCAGACAGTCTATACCACACAATGCAGGGGGCATTGCGCAATACATAAATACAGCGGTAAAATGAATCATGTTAATCTCTTAACTTTCTAAATGCATGATGACAGTTGCCATTCACACATCATTAAATTGTTCATTACACATCATCAACAATGTCTTAAGGAGGCTTCTTTAAGGTGAGTGTGCTCAACCATTAAACAGCCCCCGTGGGTGAGAACATTATTTGAGTCTCACTCCCCTGAGGCCGTTCGTGTGTCTCTATATTCAGTGCCAACGCTGTGTCTCAGCACGCCACAGACGCCCTTTTAATTAACACCGTGCGTGCAACTATGGCTGATATTACAGATTTATCTTGGATCCCGTTTCTGCTTTACCTGATTGTTTCGGCGCTCAATTTGCTGTATTTCAGATTCAGGTGGTTTCCACCGCTTTCATCCATTTGAGACACATTGTCATAGACCTGAATGAACTCCGGAGCAGCCTCCTTTACATACTCTCTGTCTCCGGTGGGAAGCCAGAGAACCTGTCCAAAAAAAATTAAAAGACATAAAACACCTTTATAAATGTGTATTATCGAAAGATCTCCATAAGTGCATTTCCATGGACAGGGTTAGTGTTGCTCTCACCAGTTGGGGAGGAATGCCAGACCTCAGGATGGTGTTGACTACGTCGGCAGTATCGTTGTTGTCCGGGCGGTAGCCATAAAGATCAAAAAGGACTTTGACGTTGTGCTGCTTGGCCAGGTTAAGGAGCTGAAGTAAGGATGGAATAGTCTGATTCTTGGACATCTCTTTCTCCTCTTCAGAGAGCTGTGAGGCTGAGCGGAATGGATCTGTCTGGAGGGCACAGACTTTGCTGTTATGATTACATTATGGTTGTGGCTTGGTCATAATATAAACAACTAAAATGACATGCAGGTACTATGAAATATACTGAGAAATAATAAATTGCAATTAAGACAAATGAATAACATGCAGTGATCAGTCCTTGTTTAAAAATAATTCCATTCCATGCACACTTTCCCTATTTCTTTTTTGTTTGGACTTTAAATATTTGTTGTATTTTGCAGTTGCAACTCTTTTGCATAAACTTACATATTTAAAAAGCGTTTTTTTGTTGTGGTTTTTGCCAATATTTTTTTTCCATTTTCCAAGTCATTATGCCAATTCCAAATTTCCAGTGTAGTCTAGTCCCTTGTCACTGCTACCTCCTACAGTTGGTCCAGGGAGAGCACATGCAATCTCCTGTCTTTCATCTGAAAGCGAGGCTTTTCATCGGGAGGACGTGACGCATGCGAAGGAACATGCTACTCCTCCTACTTACACAAACAACTAAACAGGCTCCCTGACCAATCTCGCTAATGCAACCTCACCCTCCTTGCCTGGTGTCCCTCCCACATACATAGCCAATCGTGTTTGTATGGACCCCTGGCCAAGCTGGAGGCGCCACAAA
>NC_139955.1:34760391-34892891 GCF_963454915.1 Gymnoscopelus microlampas
GCTACTGTAGGGTTCATCTGGTAAACTCTGAGTGTAAAAATAGACCTGACACTCTGGATTTTACTATGTACCTACTCTCACCCCCATCAACGCCCACCCCTTTGTAAGTCTGTTCCAGATGAGTCCCCTACAAGCCTGTTAAGGCCTGTAGGGTTATAAATCGTTCTTGGCACATGTATTCCTAAACACTGCTTCACACAATCCCTTCTTCAGGTTATGATGCTTGTCTTTGCCCAACAGGTTTGGAAAAACGGTCTTTCTACAAAAATATCTTTTCTCCTCTGCACTAACGGCAGCTTTCATTTCGGAGGACAAAAAAGTAGTTGAGCTGGGAAAATGTTTTACATTACCACTGCATTTCGTCCGGCAGAATGTTAATTCCCAATTACAGGGGCTTTGTAAAGTTTCTAGGGCATGAAAAACTGAAAACCCTGAAGCCGCCCCTATTCAGTGAGGGCTTCAGATCTATTGTCTGAGTTGTGAACCATCTGGAATAGGTTGCTGAACAAACACCAGATACAAGTGTTTACTGCTACACAGAGCAGCAGCAGATAAAATTAACATTTCATCCTGTCACAGTACAATCAGATAAACATTCAAGGTTGGGTGGTAACTGACAACACATCGACAGATCATTTTTTTTCACACAAAAAATAAATGTACTCTGAATATCAATGAGAATATCATCAGCGTAACCTATTTAGAAGAATATGCAATAAACTGTTCATAAAAATGTAGTTTTATTCAAAGTTTTGAAGTTTACATATATTCCAATGGTGAAGTCTAACATTTAGAGTTTCCATTCCATATAATAGCTATAACTGGTGTGAGCTGATAAACGTAGACGAATGACTAAATGGCTCTCTCTTGAATAATACAGTAGTTATAATTTACATATTCAGGACAACCTTAAAGACAGAAACATAATGAGAGAGGACTCACACAGGACTTGAATAGTTGTAGTGTATCTAACACATTCTTAAAGAGCATAATTAAATAGTTGAATCCTCAGCAGGGTCAATTTTGTTTTTTCGCAATAATTAAGTACAAATTTGTTCTATACTTTGAATAATAAAGCATTTTATTAATTTTCGTCTTTTCATATGTGCAGTATGTTCTTTGATAAAATATTTTGACCTTTGACATAGGACTGCACGAGTTTGGCTAGAATGATAATCCCAATTATTTTGCTTAACCAAATAAAAAAATGTAATCAGGTACAAAGTAATAATAATAATAATAATAATAATACATTTATATTGCACTTTACATTTGAAACAAATCTCTAAGTGCTAAAGTAAGAGAGTGGATTAAATTCTTTGTGCGAGCTATCAAAATTGCAGTAAAAAGGGAAGAGAAAGTAGAAAAGAGAGGGGGAACATATACAAAAGTAGCAGGTTTATAATATCACAGTGGGCATAGATAAAAAGAGCATCAGGTATAAAATCACAGTCTGATTAAAAGGCAATACTGCATGGCAACTAGGCATAGTGCTTATTCAGCAGTCTGATTGCTGCAGGTACAAACTGTTCAGAAGTCTGGACTCTGGTGTTATGGCTTCTGATTATCCAGTATCGCTCTGGCCGTGGTTGCAGCAGTTATGAACAGATTGTGGCTGGGGTGATGAGTGTCCTTGATGATTGTCTCAGCCATGGCTACACACCCTTTCTCGAGTATATTTCTGGAGGGAGGGAAACCCACCTTCTGCGATGTGCTGGGCTGTCCGCACCAGCCTCTGTAGTGCTTTGCGGTCGAGAGATGTGCAGTTCCCAGGCGGTGGTGTTGCTTGTCAGGATGCTCTCAATGGTGCTGTTATAAAATTGCCTATAAAGGAACAGTCTGCGCTCATAATATAATTTTTCTTTTCATTTTTGTATTTACCGCAGCTGCAGTCTCTGACAAACGGACACGTTTTGGCTACTCAGGCCTTCATCAGCAAAATGTCTGGGCTCTCTCCTCGACCTCCTGAAGTCCACAATCAGCATCTTGGTCTTGTTGCCAGGTTGTTCTCCTGGCACCAGTGTCGGTGATTTGACTCGTCGTCGTTGGACGTAATATTGTGATCACCATTATTCATCACCATTATTCATGATGATTTGTGGTGGAAAAATATGTTTTATATCATACTCTGTCTTTATTGCTCATTGTGCTTAGCAGTGCCATACTGTATCTTCATGCGATATGTAATGGCCTTCTCTGTGATTTTATTGTGCCTCTGTGAGCCTGATGGAAGTGGAGATAGGTGGTAAAATGTTCTGGTTAAATTAACCCTTACGTAATGATGAGAAGATGAGGGCAAGATGGAACTGACCAAATAGAATGTTTGAATTTATCCTCTGGCGTCTGGCATTTTGTTTTATAACGCAATTTTGGGTCAAGGGTGGGATGGCCGACTTCTGCCCAGTTTCACTATTTATTACATATTTGATTAAAATAAAAAAATGGTTTACTTTGAAATAGTTGTGAAACCCTACTACAGTAGATAAGTAGCCTCAAATTGTCTTTGTAATCCAAGGGATTACATTAATAATGACAAACATTGCCATATAATTGTATTCATTAACCGACTACATTTCAAAGTAATCTGACCCCGGACACATTCATGGCAATAAATACTTACCCTTCTCTTCTTCTCAGTCTCCGTTTCAGTCCCTGTTTTCTCCTTTTCACTCTGCCTCCAGCTGCAGCTATATAGACCCCTACATAGACCCCTGCAGCAATCCATGCAATAGCTGCTGTCTGTTGACATCGCTTCTTCTCTCCTAATTCACTGTTAAGAAAGAGCACAGTAGATCCTCAGTGTTAATTTAACTCCAATAGTGGACAAAAAAGGCTCTGTTTGTACACGCATAGAGCAGGATTTTACAGAGTGTCTTGTGTAGCCTGGACACCTGATAGGCTCAGGTTGCCGGTGGATGAGGTGAAAATCACAGCGTGCGTGTGGAGAACACGTTTCTCTGAAAACTTTGTGTGAGGAAAGAGGTTCCTCCTCTCCTCTGCTCTGAAGTTCAATTAGAGGTCATTGTCTCCGCCAGGCCGAAGGCATGGCGAGAGAGTATGTTTTACCCTCCGTGTGTCCGTGTGTGTGTGTGTGTGTGTCCGTGTGTGTGTGTGTCCTGTCTGTGTGTTAGCAGCTAATCTCTGGCACCGTTGGCCCGGTCGCTGCGAAACTGTGCACAAACACTCCCTGGATGCCAATTCAGAACCTCTGCCTCAAATTTTTCACATGGGCCTCTTATAGCGCCACCTGGAGGCCGATTTGTGCAAAACCCCTTTTTTTACATTACTCCTACAGATTTTATCCAAACGTCACGCAAATCGGTACACAGTATCTCTATAGTCATGTGATCAACACGGATCTGTCCGATTTCCCATATTCAATCCTCATTGGCTAAGGTTCGCTTCCAAAATTTGCAGGATTGGTCCGTTTTGAACAAAATGCCTCAAATCATGAACGCAGCTTGCAATTTCCGTGAAATTTCACAAACACATTCCCACTAGCCCAAGGAAGAAATGCCACCCTTTTTGAAATTGGCCTGTTAAAGCGCCACCAGCAGGTCTAATTTAGCAAAACACATTTTTGGAACAAAATGCCTCAAATCATGACTGCAGTGTCTGATTGCCGTGAACGACCTAAGAATAAATGGCACCCTTTTCACATTGGCCTATTATAGCGCCACCAGGAGGCCACAATAACGTACCTGACCTGGCGGAGACCTGTGCTCCGAGGAGCACTTTCTCTAGTTCTATATGTTTTTTTCAAGGCACCGATTTTGATATTTTGGAGAACAGGATGACTGATAGGTCGCTATCACCCGATTTGTCTCTCTCTCTCAAAGATTTCAATATCCATAATTAATGCAGGGAACTCTGTACTCTAAAAGGCATCTGATTCTCCTGTCCACATGTACCTTTCATTCTAGGCAGTTACCCTATTTTAGATTTCATGCACTTTAATAAAGTTGTTTCCTTCCTTTTCTTTATGTAAAGCGACTTTGGGTACTTAGAAAAGCGCTATATAAATCTGAGCTATTATTATTATTCAAGCACTCCTACCAACTATTGAGATATTTTTTTATGGATTCAAAATACAACATTTAGAATGACACCAATAATTAACATCTTATCAACAATGTGCATAATAATCTGAAACAAACAAACAAATACATTAGTGGGAAGGAAATAGTCTGCCATAGCCACCACAAATATGGTACAAAATGCTAATATTATGCCTATTTTAAAGCACATTGAATTGCCATTGTGCTATACAAACAGCCTTGTCTTGCCTTGGCTTACCAGGGCAGTCCCTGCTCAATAAAAATCCATCTGTAGTCTCTGTGCGAGGGTGGGGTTTAGCCACTGGCACATGTTACAATGGCTGACACCACAGGGTCTTTGAGAGGAAAGTGTAGACAGGCCAGAGTGTTAAGTCACACTAATGGAGCCTTTCCCTCACAGCGGATGGTCACACACAGAGACAGGCACGAGAAGAGTGGGGTAATGAGGAGGGGTACCTCGTTGGAGGGGGGTGGAGTTGGGGTATGGGGCGTGTCATTACACAATAACATCCTCAGTGGAACTACATCGACACGTAAGGGTCCATATGGTTCCATTTGTACACACAGTTACGCAGTGGTGTAAAGTAACTAAGTACATTTACTCAAGTACTGTACTTAAGTACAATATTGAGGTACTTGTACTTTAATGGAGTATTTCCAATTTTCTGTACTTTTACTTCTACTCCACAACATCTCAGAGGTAAATACTGTACTTTTACTCCACTACAATTATTTGAAAACTAGTTACTTTGTAGGTTTTGATTATCATTACAAAACATGCATTATACCCACTTCAGCCCTATATACATTTCGGCCTTTTGAAAATAGCCGACCTACAAGCTCACAATGTGTTGCATCGTGAGCTTGTAGATCTGCTTTAAAAAAAAAAAAAATTATACCTTTAATACATTTTGAAAACTTGTGAAATGGGACATTCTGCATAATGAGTATTTTTATTTTTGTACTTAGTACATTTTGATACCAATACTTTTGTACTTTTACTTGTAACAAAGTATTTCTACATTGCAGTATTGATGTGAGTACATTTTCCACCACTGCAGTTATGAAAGGACATATATCATGTTACTAGTTGGAGAAAATGACAATTAATTGTGCATACATTTGAAAAAGAAACTATTGCCATTGTAACTAAATGATAGGCTAGCATGAAGGCTTGATAAACAGGTTGAGGCTGAAAAAAATCCCAGTTGCATAGTTTGCGTCAATTAACAGGAACAGGCAAGATAAATGTATTTTACATCCATAACCTGTTGCAACACATAAAAAAGAAAGTAAATATTACAGTACACTCATTGAAGACTGATGTTGAAACTTCAACTTCTTGTTTGACTTGATATGATATGGCTTTCAGCCAGCACTCAAACATTTTGCCAACACCTTAGCCTAAGGATAAGTGAGTTTCTTTAAGACTCAACCAGGCCTGCAGGTATACAAAGTTAACTTCAAAGCTAAGTATTGTTATTAGATTAAGACAATAACTTATAGGGGAAATGTTTTTGTCTAGTATTACTGCTATTTGTACAGGTATGTCTATCTATTGACTTTGGTCAATCTTTGTTGTTTTAAATGTACTTTATAAATAAAGTTTGATTTGATCTGTACAGGTGTATCTGTCTGTCTGTCCGTGAAGATTAGGTGACTGACTACTAGTGACCAAAATCAGTGCATGTTTGAACAGGACTAAACATGAACTGTAGTCTGTAGGAGTGGAAGAACATGGATAAAACTGATTGAAGCTTGGCTCACTACAGGAGTTTAGTTGCCAGTGCTACCTGGACATCTCAGAAGACCACTGAGTCATCATTACTGTATTGCATGTCACATTGATTGATTGATTGATGTACTTTATTTAGTAAGACACACAACAGTACATGGAAGTACAAATTCACAATACGAGGTCTACTAAACTGGAAGACTCATAAAAGCACTGAGCTTGTTTCAAATGAGTTCCCCGTGAAGATGGTAATACAGTAATGATGACTCAGTGGTAAACATTGATACTGATACTGGGGTTGTGACACAAGTGTGTGACACAATGTGAAGTGAAAATCTCCCATGTATAAGCTTAAGATGTAACTTACTGTAATAGGGTTCCATGTAGGGCTAAAAACCTATTTGCAAAGGCTTTGCTGTGGTTTTGTTGTGGTCTTGTTGTGGTTTTGCGGTGGCCTGTACACACTTTGGGCTTTGCAGTCATACAAAATGAGGAGGTCACACAAACAGTCTTCCCCTTTCTTACAGATTTCATGTGGCATACACTACCAGTAATGAAAAGTAACTATACTTTTACTTGGGTACTACTATACAACATTTTGAGGCACTTTTACTTTACTTGAGTATTTCCATTTGTATAGGCTACTTTATACTGTACTAGAGTGCTACATTCCATTACATCTCAGAGGCAAATATTATACTTTTTAACCCACTATATTTACATGACAGCTTTAGTTTCTTGTTACTTTGCAGATATTGATTATTAATACCAATTGTATATCAACTAATAAAGTATAATATATTTATAGGTTAAGCTACCCAGCATTATATAGGCTATTAATTAAAATGAGCTCCTTCTACAGCTTCAATATTAAAGTGATGAACACCATAATGATTAATTAATGTCAATAACATATTCTGAAATGCATAAATAGCCTAATACTTTACCATAAGTATATTTTGATTTTAACATTTACGTAAGTAAGATTTTGTATGCAAAATGTACTTGTAACAAAGTGTGTTTACACTGTTGTATTGCTACTTAATTAAGCCCAAGTATAAATCTTCCACCACTGCACAACAGAAACTGATGCCGACAACAAGTCCGTTAAATTTCAATGCATGACGCAGTAGCCTACTCTAGTTGCTATTTGGCAAGGCACACTGATATCTGATTAAAGAAACAGGCCAAGTCAAGATTTGAAATATAATAGCCATTTTACTCCCAAAATTCATATTTTTGCCAAAACATTTCCTACATTATGAATGTCAATAGCAGATAGGCTTGCAAAATGAAAATGAGATAAGCTAAGTTAATCAAATACTTGATGAATGAATAATTAATGTGAGAACAAAGACTCCTCAAGACTTCCTCATGACTCTGAGGAAGGTCGAAAGACCGAAACGTCAGTCAATTATTACTTGCACCTAAAAATAAAAGGCTTAAATTGTCTGTGTTGCTCCAGTGTTCATCTCTTCTTGAATAATGTCTATGTGTTGCTGCATGGGAGAAAGTTAACACGTGAAACACAATGCAAAGTGTTCTGCATACAATGTTTGACAGCCTTAGCCCAAGGCTTTAACAAATTATCATTGTTCTTTTTTTCATGAAATTAATGTGTATCTTTTACTTTGACCTCACCCAACTCATTATCAGTGTTGTGATTGTGAGTTTGTTGACGTCAAGGACCACAATGGAAGCAAGTCTGCAGGACTTTTTTGTGTTCTCCTTTAGCCTTAATGCCTTACTGTAGCACGTGCTGTTTACATTTCTGACTAATTAAGTATTCAATCAATCAATCAATCAATCAATCAAAAGTGTGCTTTCTTTTTATACCAGCATTGTCATCCTATGCACTTGCATCCATGATGACCTTTTGCCACAATGGCAAAAAAAACCCTCATAATTTCATTTTAAACACAAGCTGATAAGATAAACTGAGACATTGGACATGATCATACATTCCCCCCCCCCCCCTGATGGAAAATAGATTAATATTCTAAATTAAGTTACAGTGCAACAGATTTTCTATTCAGTTTAATTGCTCTCTCTCTCTCTCTCTCTCTCTCTCTCTCTCTCTCTCTCTCTCTCTCTCTCACTCTCTCTCTCTCTCTCTCTCTCTCTCTCTCTCTCTTACTTTACTGGATTATTTTAAATGTTCAGTACTTTTACTTCTACTCCACTACATCTCAGAGGCAAATATTGTACTTTTACTCCACTACAATTATTTGAAAGCTTGAGTTACTAGTTACTATGTAGATTTTGATTATTACAAAACATGCATAAACCACACATGTAGCCTACTTCGGCTATTATAGATCTGCTATTTTCAAAAGATTTCTATACATTTTGAACACTTGTGAAAAGGAACATTCTGCGTAATGAGTACTTTTACTTTTGGTACTTTAAGTACATTTTGATGCCAATACTTTTCTATCTTTACTCAAGTATTTTTTTTTCTTTTTTGTAACAGAATATTTATACATTGCAGAATTAATACTTTTGCTTAAGAATTCTTCTTTATTACTTTTTCCACCCCTGTGTGTGTCTGCATCGCCCTGACTCGCTCTCTCCATCTGTTTTTGACATTCTGTTTCTAAATATATGCCTGGCAGAAACAACCAAATGAAGCTTAATATCAATTGACCTGAAAACGCCGCGTCGCTCTGATGTCCTTCAGGTGCAGCTTCTATCCAACCAACCACAGATATTTCTTCGCCTAAGTTGAGCCTGTGGATCCAGAACGGTCTTTGCCTTCACTTTCTCATATCCATTCTACTCTTTTGAAAAGTAAATCCGTGCACGGCATGTGAATGGCTCTGATGAATGGGTGTGCGACTGAGTGTGCGTTCAGTTCACGAGGTGCAGTCAGTGCACGGGGGAGGGGCGGAGGCAAAACCTAGTTAGCAAGAAAGGGGAAGTCTACTGAACTGATGGAATGGTTGAAATGATGCGATTTGATTGATTGTTTGATTTATTGATTGATAAAATCAATAAATGGTTGGTTGATTGGTTGATTAGTTGGTTGATAATGATTGATTGGTTGAATACTATTAACCAGATTGGTAACAGTAGGCTACAAGTAGTACAGTCAAAACGTGATGCTTAAAGCATTGGTTCTCAAAGTGGGGTCCGGGGACCCCTAGGGGTCCTTGAGGGAGTTCCAGGAGGTCCCCAGCTAAATGATGGATAGTTAGGAACCAAATGGACCCTTATGGGTCTGTAACTCTGAGTTAAATTGACATAGATTTTACAATATAAATTGTGGTCCAAGTGATATAAATGCCATTAAATGGGGGTATGTAGCCCTAATGCATGTCAAACTGGGGGTCCTTGAAATTAAAATGGTTGAGAATCACTGCTAGAGCCGTAAAAAAAATCTTCTCTTATGAGAGAACCACTGGCTTAAAGGATAACATAGCCCTGAAACATGCTTGTGACAGCCTAGCGTCATGTGAACCATGGCTAAGGATAACACAAAAAGCCCCATGGGCTTGAATTCCATTGTGGTCCATTGTACTCAAATCATCAATAGAGCGGGTAAGATGAGCCACTTTTCACTTAAGTTGTCCTGGAAGCGAGGCAAAATGAGATAGCAGTAAAATCTAAACATCTACCATTATTTCCGGATGTCTTCTATATCAATTATAGAAGACATTCAGGTTTCCCAATGGTAACAAGTCATAGTGCTTTCTTGGGTATAATCCTCTTAGCAGACCTTGTATTGAACTGTAGCCTACTATTTCCTGTGCTTTTTCTTTTTTGCAAACTGCTAATAAAGTATTCAATCAATCAATCAATTCATTGAAATTATTATCTATGGCAAAGGGTCGTCAAAATGGGGTCACCATGCCTATGTTCCCTCAGCCTTATGTTCCCTCAGCCCTATGTTCCATCAATGCCTCAAAAAACAAGACATGACACGTCATGTGTACCACTACCAGCTTTGTTTTGCCCCGATCCGTTACGCTTTGTTCTGCCCCAATCCGTTAACAACTTCACTTTGAGACCAGTAGTTCTCGTCCTGCACCTGCACCGTGTGTGTGTAGAGGGGGGAGGGGGGACCATCTCTACTAGTTATAATGCCATGGGATGACGAGACCGCTGTTCAGAGTATGGGCTGTCTCCCCATTGGCTTAAAGCATGGGGTTTCAACTGATTATGAACCAGGGACCACCACCCTGACTGAGAATCAACCTGGGGACCACTGTTGTGTTGGGAGGGGGGATATGGGCATGGTGTGGGGGAAAAAGCTTGAAATTAAATAATGACTGTTAAGGCCTTAATTTAATTTGTTAATTCAAGGTGAATTCAATCAAGCCCTTAACAGTCATTATTTAACTGAGATATGCTAGTGGTCCAGAGCTCAGAAAAGATTGAGAACCACGGATCCATTCCTTTCCCATGGTTGCCCTTATTCTGTTCTCTTAACCTTCCACATTAAACTCATGTTAACTGATTCATTGCAACATATGTATGAGCAAGCACATGCGATTGATATGGGCACATTTCCTGCTAATGATGACTCAACCAGGTGAACCGGTACAGTTTCCTTTGAAATTCTAACTCCCATTTCCATTGCGGTGACGCGGTCCCTTCGATAATGTGATAATGTGTTGGTGGCACAACAAAGGGAATGAACTCGTTCTCATGCTATTCATCAAAAATGTGGAATGCCCTACCAAAAGGAGTAAAGGAGTGTAAAACCCTACTCACTTTAAAAAATGCCCTAAAGATACACCTTCAGGAGGCTGCAATTCAAAAATGGCCCCTGTCAAGTCCTAACCTACCCCATGTCCTAACCTAACCTACCTCCTACAACCCCCATGCACACATCATGATTTGTGTGCATGGGGATCTCATCTTAAACAAGCTAAGTGCTTAATGAGCTATCCAGTTTAGTAGACCTTGTATTGCGAATTTGTACTTCCATGTACTGTTATGTACTGTCATGTGCTGTTCTCATGTCTTACTAAATAAAGTACATCAATCAATCAATCAAACCTGTTGGGACGTATATATTTGTAACAACACAAATACTCCAGACTAGTAGCAAATGTATGAAAAATGTCCACTGGAGAAAAGAAAAATGTTATATCATACTTTTCATGATTAATATTGGCCTGCCAGTGGGCATCAGCCCCAGCTGAAGTCTTATTGGCCCCTGAAGTGCCCCGGTTATTATAAGTGCCAATGTTTATAATACTAGAGATTCAGACCGCTACGGGCCCTTACACCTACGTTGCACCACCGATCCGACTGATATGACCATATGAAGATCTCTTGATCTATCAGTCCTTGTCCCTTTTATGCCCATATGGAGATCCCTGATGTCATCAGTATATGCCCATATATGGGCATGCCCCTTTTGTGCCCATATACAGACTGATTTGTTTGCGTCTGATGCCATGACGACACATTGAGGTTAGACAACACACTCCAGCTACGCATTCCCAATGCGTAGCTGCATTGGGAATATGGTTATTGCTGAGTCATGGTGACATGAGCGTGACAACTTGGTCCACACGTCCGCCCAAGGCCCGCCGGTTCTTTCTTAAGCCAATTTTGACACAGAGAGGGATGTGTGCACATCCCACGCCTGCATTTAGGCCAGGTGCTGGACATCAAGGGAAGAATCAAGGATAACAAGAAGAAAGTACGCACACTGTTCTCAAGCTCCAAAAAAAATACTTTTTATTTATCCAACGTTTTGACCTTCTAGGTCTTCATCAGGCAAATAATAAAAATATATTTGCCTGATGAAGACCTAGAAGGTCGAAGGCGAAGTCGTGGCGGAGAGGGTATACGGTTCGGTGAGGTAAGGGTTGCGTCACTGCTTTTTGCGGATGATGTGGTCCTGATGGCACCATCGGTCCGGGACCTTCAGCTCTCACTGGATCGGTTCGCAGTCGAGTGTGCGTCGGCTGGGATGAAAATCAGCATCTCCAAATCTGAGGCCATGGTTCTCAGCAGGAAACCGGTGGATTGTGCAGTCCGGGTAGGGAATGAGGCTTTGCCCCAGGTGAAGGAGTTTAAGTATCTCGGGGTCTTGTTCACGAGTGAGGGGAGGACGGAGCAGGAGATCAGCCGGAGAATCGGAGCAGCAGGAGCGGTATTGCAGTCGCTGTACCGCACTGTTGTGACGAAAAGAGAGCTGAGCCAGAAGGCAAAGCTCTCGGTCTTCCGAGCAATCTTCGTTCCTACTCTCACCTATGGTCATGAAGTGTGGGTCATGACCGAAAAAATACGGTCGCGGGTACAATCGGCCGAAATGAGTTTTCTCAGACGGGTGGCTGGCATCTCCCTTAGAGATAGGGTGAGAAGTTCGGTCACCCGGGAGAGACTCGGAGTAGAGTCGCTGCTCCTTCGCTTGGAAAGGAGCCAGCTTAGGTGGTTCGGGCATCTAGTACGGATGCCTCCCGAGCGTCTCCCTATGGAGGTCCTCGCTGCACGTCCCACTGGGAGGAGACCCCGGGGCAGACCAAGGACCAGATGGGCGGATTACATCTCCACACTGGCCTGGGAACGCCTCGGAATCCCCCAGGAGGAAGTTGCTAATGTTGCTCAGGAGAGGAAAGTCTGGGGCTCTCTGCTGGAACTGTTGCCCCCGCGACCCGACTCCGGATAAGCGGTTGAAGATGGATGGATGGATGGATGGATGGATGGATGTTTTTTAGAGCTTGAGAACAGTGTGCAGACTTTCTTTTTCTTATCCGATATAAGGAAGGATACCATCCATGTTGGACAGTTTCACAAGCACAGCACGGCCCTGTCCATTTGTTACGAAGTTCTCTCCTGAACATGAGAGCGACGGCATTGCAATGTGTAGACCTCTGTATCACAGTTCTATCTGATCATAGGTTCAGGGCAAGTGGACATCCCAGTCTCTCTGCTGGCAGTCAGAGAAGAAACTGCAAATAAAATACTCTACCAGGGAATCAGTTCCTGACCACTATTTCAGAGCTTAGGGGTTTGATAATGCATCTGGCTTGGCCGGGCACTCCAAACCAAACGTGATACATTCCACAGACCTCTTTCTCCCACGACATTTGGTAAACACTTCATATTTTAGGGTCCAAACACACAATGCTATATGACGTCTACATAAACACTATCTAACAGTATATACTTCGAGGTCCAAGTGTTCCGGGAGGTTTGTCGCAGACTCGCAGAGAGAGTAGAAAAGATGAGGACTTCCCCTCTGCACACCAGCAATGGCTGGTAGACAGGTTTTAATCTCACCTTGGTTATACAGTTCTCCATCCTCTCTGACCACTGGTAGAGAGTCTAAATATTCAGTTCCACTCGCTCTCATGTTTGGTGGTTAAGGCATAGCCTGGAAACCAGACGAATCTGCCAGTGCAAAAAAAAAGTGCCCTACTTGACGGTACCAAAGTCTCGCCTTGTCAGAAAGGGCGACCAGGCTTTTGCAGGCAAACTCAGTGTCCTCTTTCAAATCTCTAAAAACTCACCTCAATCGCACAGCTTTTTCTTATATGATGAACTGTTACTATTTATGCAATTCATTTCTGATTTGTATTGTATATTAACTGTTGTTATTGTAAAGCACTTTGTAACTTGTTCTAGAAAGGCGCTATATAAATAAAGTTATTATTATTATTATAGGCCATATAGGTGCTGATGCAGCCTGACAGCAAGTCTCAGGTTCCATTCCCCAGCCCCGTGGACCTTTGCCACGCGTAACTCTCCGACTCTTTCCACATTTCCTGTCAATCTCCACTGTACTATAAAGGCAGTAAAGGCCCAAAAATATATTTTAAAAAGAGTCCTGGCATTTCCTTTGAGATTCTCAAATTCTCTAACAACTTTCACTCTTTAAAACCAGTCAAATAAAACTTGCTTCCACATGCTTCCTTAGTCCTTCCTTTGAATCTCGAAGGAAACATGACCAGGACAAGGACTTTATGTGGAAACAGGTTTATTGCAGGCAAATGTTGCAACCAAGCTCACAAGCAAAAAAAAAAAGGAGCGAGTGCTCTTAGCATCTATGCCATGGGCCCATCAACTCTGTGGGGAGAAATCCAAAGAGCAAGTGTAAAACAACATCATTAGAAGCTCTGTCTGTTTATTTCTAATCATGGTGCTGTTGGCTTTGAGTGTTCCTGTGCTGTATATCCTGTTGAGATGCAGGTGAAGGTGAAAGAAGGTGAAATGCAGGGAAATCTTAAATAATATATTAATTGTATGTATGTGTACTGTAAATCCTGTTCAGGTACAGGTGAATTATTGCGCTGTTAGTTGGCTAAAAGTCAGTTTACCTGCCATGCCAGGGACGTGGGAGCCTTTTACATGTCCATGCCCAGGTGTCCTTGACTCATAATCCGAGGACAGCTGTAGGCTAGTTTCTATCACTGAACTTCATGATGGTGAACACTGAAAATTCATCCGAACTACAATTTTTAGGGACAGTCACAGTGAAATTTGTGACACTTCTGGGAAACTCATCTCACGCCTAGTAACTGTCACAGACAGACATGCTCACACTTGTACAAAACTCTGTTAAAATGAGATAACGTCTACTGATGGTTGGACTGGTGCTGTCTGACTGATGAATTGGTTGGGGCTGTACTGAATGCATAATGAGCTGTGGAGGATTAGTCCATAGTGTTTCTATGAATGGTTATTGTAAGACCATTCATAGAAACACTACCGGGCTTTTGCAGGCAAACTCAGTGTCCTCTTTCAAATCTCTACTAAAAACTCACCTCAATCGCACAGCTTTTTCTTATATTATGATGAACTGTTGTACTTTTTATGCAATTAATTTCTGATTTGTATTGTATATTAACTGTTGTTATTGTAAAGCACTTTGTAACTTGTTCTAGAAAGGCGCTATATAAGCTCTATACAAGCTCTATACAGCTCATATACTGTATTTTCAATACAACTAATCGTTACACTGTCACGAGGACAGGACCCAATTGCAAGAACTCAGGACTCAGACAAACGCAGGAAACCAACTAGAACATTAAACGATTGTTTAATGTCCTACTTTTTGATGTAAAGCATCCTTGGGTTCATGAAAGGCGCTATATACATTCAAGCTATTATTACTCTCCGCAGGAGAGTATTGTTTTCACTTTCTAAGTATGACACACCGATTGGTCAAGCCTCACGTGACACGTGACAATACGGTGAAATACTGTATAAATACATGGCGTCACTTTGACAGTGTCTGTGCCACTGTCAAAGTGAGGTAAGACAGGAACCATCACGAAATGGCTGCATGGCTGATACATAATTGGCAGATAGGACAGATAGGACACTTATATAGACAGGAGGGATATGACACTTACACAGACGGATAGGACACTGACAGTACACAGACAGGACGGATAGGACACTTATACAGACAGGACGGATAGGACACTTATACAGACAGGACGGATAGAACACTTACACAGACAGGACGGATAGGACACTTACATAGACAGGAGGGATATGACACTTACACAGACAGGACGGATAGGACACTTACAGTATACAGACAGGACGGATAGGACACTTATACAGACAGGAGGGATAGGACACTTACACAGACAGGAGGGATAGGACACTTACATAGACAGGACGGATAGGACACTTATACAGACAAGACGGATAGGACACTTATACAGACGGATAGGACACTTATACAGACAGGACGGATCGGACACTTATACAGACAGGATGGATAGGACAGTTAGAACATAAGAATTAGAACATTCCCAACATTCCCAACACAAGTCTGGTAAGAGTGAGGTAAGACAGGAACAATCACGAAATGGTTGAGAAATGGCGGATACTGTAACAATTGGATAGGACACTTACACAGACAGGACGGATAGGACACTTACACAGACAGGACGGATAGGACACTTACATAGACAGGACGGATAGGACACTTATACAGACAGGAGGGATAGGACACTTATACAGACAGGACGGATAGGACACTTATACAGATAGAACATTCCCAACATTCCCAACAGCGGAGAGTTGTGCTCCGAGGAGCACTTTTTCTAGTTATTATTATTATTACTTGGTTTCCTTTCTTGTGTTTAAAGTCTTTAAAGACTTTAAACACAATACAAACACAATACAAAACACAACACAAGCACACACAAGGACTATGGGAATACAAACACAAACATCACTCTAAATTTACATCAGAAGAGCTAAAGCAAACACAGAACGGCAAACATAACAGGCAACAAACGACAATGAACCGGCTAGGAATGAACTCTAGCCTTACTCTTGAGCTTGTTTGAGAACACAGCACAGCTAAGCTGGCACCTGCAGGTGAGTCCACTGAGGGCGAACAGGGCAGGGAGTAGGTTAGGAACGTGGTCCCAGGGGGATGGGGGAGATTGGCAGAGGGGATTGGTGAATGAAGGCAAAATTGAAGAGGTGGCAGGGGCTACACAGGGACAAACTGGAGAGGGGCAGAGGAGACACATATAGCCACCCGCCAATAAAAACAAGTTGTCATCAGTGTTGCCAAGTCCGCTAGCTGCATGGCAGATAGGTTAGAGGCAGTGGCCTTGTGGTTAGAGTGGCCAACCAGAGATTGGGAGCTATTCAGCACTTATTTTAACAAAAAAAGATCACTTACCCTACTAAAGATTTTGACTACCTTTTGCTAACCTAACCAGTGCCTTTCACTCAGAGAAAGGAGTAGCCTACAAATGTACTGCTTCCCACTGACACAGAGAGAATTCAACTTATTGTATTAAGTTCTCTCATGTTTTCTTGGTTGTATTTTAGATAAATGAATGTATACATGTCCACTAAGGTCATATAGTGACTTCACCATTAATTTACAGGAATTAATGATGAATTAATATATGAGTGATCACAATACCAGAGGCAGCTCCACAAACCTTGTCCAACCCTTTTTTGGCTCAACAAAGGGAAGTAACTCGTTCTCATGCTATTCATCAAAAATGTGGAACGCCCTACCAAAAGGAGTAAAGGAGTGTAAAACCCTACTCTCTTTCAAAACAGCCCTAAAGATACACCTTCAGGAGGCTGCAATTGGAAAATGGCCCCTGTCTAAGTCCTAACCTAACCTACCCCCCTACCCCCCCTCTCTCCTTCTCCTTTTGTACATATTTCTCACTCTTCATACCAGTAACCTGTAAACTGATTGTATGACATTCTATAGTAGTTGTGTATATCTGTCTGTCTCTTATATGTCATCATGATTTGTGTGCATGGGGAACTCATTTGAAACAAGCTCAGTGCTTTTATGAGTCTTCCAGTTTAGTAGACCTTGTATTGTGAATTTGTACTTCCATGTACTGTTGTTCTCATGTCTTACTAAATAAAGTACATCAATCAATCAATCAGTTAACAATTACATTTGGCCAATGTTTGACCAGTTTTTATAGTATAGCTTGTTGATTATTTTTGATGCAGAAATTGCAGTATTTTTTGTTATTAAAAAGGTCACTGTCATCCGGCCCCCTTCTCCCACAATTCTTGTGGGGACCCCCCTTGGGGTACTGACCCACAGGTTGGTGTAGCCTGCCTACTTACTAGTGCGTTATTGGGCAATTGGGGCAATTTGCACATTGTGTTTTGGACTGTAGGAGGCAGTATCATCATAGAGATCAAATATATCGGAGCATCATCCATGCAACAAAAAAAAGAAGACGTCACTTCATTGGTCGTTATTTACACATGCGCAAATTGTGGCGTTAGCAGCCAGCTCAGCTGTGGTTCCACAACACCGGTGACGTTGTTGTTTTATCCTTTGGTTATTTATTATCACTGTACGATAGCAGTGGAGAAATTATAGAATGTGACGCTCTTTCGCCCCAAAAAAATGTAGATAATATAAAAGTGACTGCTAGCGCATAACATTCTAGTACAGCCTATACTAGGCAGCCTATCGCTGTTAGCTTGCTAGCTCTGCTTTAGCAGTAACTGCATCCATTGCTAAAGCAGAACTAGCAAGCTAACAGCAGCTAGCAGCTAGCTTGCAGCTAATAACAATGAGCTTCCAGGTGTAACATTTGAATTAATTGTCTGTGCATGTTTTATTCTTTGTATGGAGTTTTCGGGTGTATTTAGCTAGTGAGTGAGTGACCAACCTGCAGTCATAAGGTATCTTAACAGCGTTGTGAATGTGACGTGCTAATAATGGCATTGTGCTGTTTTGTTGAATAATGCAGAGACCCTCGGAATGGACCAGAAGATTCCATATGATGATTACCAGCTCCCAGTGGTGTTCCTGCCTTCCTATGAGAGCCCACCAGCATGGATAGCCCCGCAGGAGGTCTGCATTGCCACCTTAATTGTTTGTCACAGCATAATTACAGTAAAACAAATGATCATTTATAAATAGATGAAAATAAAATCAACCTAGGAATTTAAGTGACAGAGGTCCTCTTACATAAAATGATAAAGTAATGAATAAAGCACACCAATCAGCTCATCTGTCAGCCTATCAAATAAACTGAAAATAAAGGCCCCCAATTATGATAGTCTATCTATGGGACCAGACCCCTAGCTCGTAGCTCCTGTCTGTTTTGTACTGCACAGGCTTATTAAACAATCTCATATAATTAAGTACTTGCAGTTTTTGGGAGGAACTTGGAAAATAAAGGTTTTGAAAAAAAGAGAAGTATGACTAAGTTGCGGAAGCTGATTTAAAAAAACAACAACCTTGTGTTGAAATCTTTGTCCAGTAGATCATATCACAACACATGGGTTTAACTGGCAAAAATAATGATCCAAAGTAATAACACAAGATTATAATGAATTAAATGTAACTAAAAAGTGCACAATGCAAGTAACTAACTTAAGCCTAAAGTGCACTCATTCTCAAAGTGCTGCTTGTGCAAAATACATTTAAACCTAAAAATGCCATTAGATACAAAATAATGCATCTTTTAGAACTGAAAAAAACAACAACATGGCAATTCCAAACCATTCAATATGTTATTCAACTGTTATCAGTAATGTTTTCTTTGTGCTGCTGTGTGTAGCGAGTGCACCACCCTGACTACAACAATGAGCTCACCCAGTTCCTGCCACGTACCGTCGTACTGAAGAAACCTCCGGGGGCTCAGCTTGGCTTCAACATCCGTGGAGGCAAGGCCTCCCAGCTTGGAATCTTCATATCTAAGGTGTGTATGTATGTAGGACTGTCACGATCATGGCAGTTTTATTATTATGCTAAATAATTGCGACTATCCCAAATAATTGTGACAGGCCTATGTGTATGTTAACCCATTCCATCCGGAGACGCATCTCTGTCATTTTAAGATTTCTTTGGCTATTCAAAAATAGCAGATCTACAAGCTCATAGCGCGCGCTATGAGCTTGTAGATCTGCTATTTTTGAATAGCCAAAGAAATCTAAAAACGACAGAGATTATTTCCCGGTCTAAATGGGTTAACCTGGAATCACGATTGTTTTTTGTACTTTTTAGACTCAGTATTGTGTTGTCTCGTTCACTGAGTTTTGTTTTGGTAGGTGGTTCCAGACTCAGACGCTCACAGGGCTGGGCTGCAAGAGGGAGACCAGGTGCTTTCTGTCAACGAGGTGGACTTTCAGGACATAGAACACTCAAGGGTAAGGGAAAAGTGGTATTACATCCAATAGGATGTCTCCTTAAGATGTTGCATGGTGAATTTGTAACTCACTGACACAGAACACTTTGCCAGAAGAGTGTTGTTTTCTGTAGATTGGGTCCCCATTGAAATTGATGTATTACCTTCATCAAGCATGCTATCGCAGGCATGCAAACTTGTCACTTTGCATCAAAATGATCCATTATGAATCAGAAATAGATAACCTATGTTATTCATGGAGAACCAGAGTACTCAGGCTAAAGACAGTGCGCCTATAAAAGCGAAAGAGTGATGCGTTTCTGTATACTCAAAGTGAACCGGGGACCTTTCTATACCCTTGAACCCATGATTCAGCTATGGCCGCCCCTACGCTGGCTACACAGTCATTATGACAACATAGACTTTCTTCCTGTGCCTGCTGAACGCAAAAGAGTGAGGCGTTTGGATACGTGTGAATCGACTGTCCGCAAAAGTGGGTCCTATGGTTTACTTTAAGAATGGTGGATGATGGGATTAATTGGAGCTGGTCTTGGAATTGAGGTTAAAAGGACAAGAGCATATGGGATGTTTTCAAGTAAAGACATATACTATGCAAACAAGTGCATCCATGAATTTACTGGCACATTGCAAAACCACCTCGCACAGGTGGAAGGTCTATATAATAATGGCACAAAGTGTTGCCAGCCAGTATATTTTATTGCTCACAGTCACATCTCACTGGGACGTGCTGGTTAAAGGAGAATTCATGGAGATTTTTTTGTTTTGTTTTTGTCGCATTCCTGAGCCAATACTTTGATGACCAGCTAGTCTCCTAGTGTTGCTGTAGGAGACTCAATTGCAGGTTAATTGGGTCTCCTTCCGGAGACTCAGCCGGTCATCAAATTATTGGGCCTTTGGCCATCTTTATAAATACAAAACTGCAAAAAAATAACAATTTAAAGTCTTCATAAACAAGGCGGACAATGTGCAGAACACACAAACACATTATTTAATTATGTCTAACAAAAATGTGCATCTAAATTTCGGCTGGACTGTTGTTTTTCCCCCCCTTTTTTAGGCTGTAGAGATTTTGAAGACTGCTCGAGAAATTCTGATGAGAGTTCGCTTCTTTCCTTATAGTAAGTACTGCATCTCACCTGCTCCACTTAATCAGAATTCAAAGATAATACAAGCTACTACTGTACATATAGCCAGGCTGGCTGATCATATTATGTCATATGTGTGTAGTAGCCTACTCCTGAATTATTTGTATGGGTTCTAATGTTTGTTTGGCCATGTGTGCTTCCATCAGACTACCAGAGACAGAAAGAGAGGACGGTGCACTAGATGGCAGCAGATCATCCAGAGGGGGAGAGAAAAAAAGACAAAGGGATTTGCAAGCCTCAGTGGGTCTGATGTTCTTCAGCGGATAGACTCGTCATGTCCCCATCACAGACTTTAGCCCTCATTCTGTTTCGACTTAAGGATGACTGATCTATGACTAAACGGTTCCACTCACAGCTTACATATTTGGGACCATGCACACTTTAGATTTCTCTCTGACAGAAATAACTAAGCTTGCTCTCCACCACTCTGATATGGATGACTCACAAGAGGAGCCATAGATTTCACAACCGCTTTTTGGGCACCACCGATGATTATTAATATTTTCATCAAATGAATAACATTTTAGACCACATGATGATAATGTAATTAATTAAGGACAAAATGATCGCAACTTATCTGAACACACGTCTTGAAATGACTTCATGTTTACTCAGCAGTCAATGACATGACTCCATATTGTAAAAAAAAAAACATTTTACAATATGGAACAAAGACAAGGGTTCACATTTTGGTGAATTTGTAAATAGCACATATTTAAATTATTCACATGATACATCTATCAATCGATTCAACCCTTGTCTTTTAATAGCATCAAAACCCAAAATCTGTTTATACCCAAACCCTGACTTTCTCGTCCGTTATCTTCAATTGTGCATAAAATATATGAATATGCCTGTGTAAATATGAAGCTATGAACTGATTTAAGGGATTTTTAAAGAGCGTTATGATGCAGTAGGGCCCAAGTATTGCCTTTACTGTGCAGTAAATAACATTGTTTTATAACAGACTACTGATTACTGGTACTCACACTATTTGTTGTATGAAATGAAAATGTTTTTGATGTGCCAACAGTGAGCGTAATCACTTTGCTGTGTATCGTACAGTATATGTTGTCATTTGAAGTGTTGCAGTATCTTCACATGACGTGTAATTAATTTTAAAGTAATTTGAAGCCATGAAATACGTGCATCGAAACACTATATTGTCATATGCATCTACTTATGTCAGCAAGTAAAGATGGCATCATGATAACAACTGGTTTTGACGTGTCATTTGTGTACGTAATATCTGATTTAGTGTGAGCCTGCTTGTACAAAACTATCTTGATTCTCAATGCTTACCTGCAAGCAATGAGTCTATGAACACATCAGTTTATCTGAGTGACAGCTTAAGACCAACAGTACAGTAAGACCGGATGATTTGCTGCAGTAATGACAGTAGTTCAACTTGTTGTTCCACTAAGAACCTGGGTTTCTGTAAGAGTTTCACACTTACAAGTACAGTAAATCAGTGATAACTGAAGCATTGAGGTTTATTAAAAAATACAAAACAAAGGCTTCAGAAAACAACTCCACTGCCAGGGTCCCTATTACTCTGGCATGACAAACACACAAAATGAATAAACCAATGGATATCTTCAATCCAGTATAATGAAAAAAAGTCCTAAACTTGATATGTTCCTTCATTGAGTTCAACAGATCTTTCATTCAGTGCCTACCCTACATGTTACGGCTTACTACACTGAAGTTAAATAATTTCCATACACTACTACTTCTTAAAGGCAGCACACCTTAATAAATACAAACATTGTTGTAAGAACCTTCAGTGACAATCCTGTGTCGAAGACCAAACTAAAAGAGTTGGTTAGTAATCATGAAATATTAACAAGTAAGTAATCTTTTTCTTATATATAAATATACTATAATGTTAGTAAGTAATGGTAATTTACTGTATGTTCAACAAGAAGCTAGCAAAAGCAGCTCATACTTTCTGCTGTCTTAACACACAAATAAATTGAAATAACCTGATGACAGCCTATAGAATTTCCCTGCTTTGCATCTTTTGAGTAGAAATACAAATATCAAGAAAACAGAAGGAATAAATTATTTCAATTCACTCTCACCATACTTAAATTATTGACTGACCGATGTTCTTGCGTGATAGACATGCTTACTGTTCCTTCCATGCAAGCCTTATTCATTATGTATTTACAATGTATTTACATGGCTACAAATACAAAACACAAATTTTTAAAAGTATTCCAGTCTTCTATACTTGCACAGCAGTGTTGATTTTGTCGAGTACATTTTTTCACTGACAAAATATAAATAAAAACTAAATAGAAACTAAGCTGTGATGACTAAAACTAAGACTAATATATTGACAATTTTGTCAAATAAAAACTAGACTAAAATGTTAGTGAGGGACTAGTGGAGAAGAGACCCAGTAGAATTAAAGGAAGCGTTATTTTATGTTTGGTTGCGCTCGTGTGTTGCGCTCTGAAAATAGCAGATCGACAAGCTCACAACGTGTCGCGCTGCGACACGTTGTGAGCTTGTAGATCGGCTATTTTCAGCACACAACCAAGTGTAAAATCAGCCATACGACGCCATCAAGGCACCGCAGAAATACATTTTAGTCGACTAAATCAACTGAAGATTTAGTCGACTAAAATCTTATGATATTTAGTCGACAAAAACTAAAACATCAGATGACTAAAATATGATTAAAACGAAAATATGATTAAAACGAAATGGAGTTTTATTCAAAAGACTATGGCTAAAACTAAATCAAAATTTGCTGTGAAAATCAACACTGTTGCACACTGCACAGTATATAAAGAAAGCGTAGTTATATGGCTAAACACTGGAGAGTTTTAGCTTTGTTCAAGGTTGATTGACCAGAATGGCAACTTGCACTGTGCTCAGTTCCATCTGGAAAAGAACCTGCTGTAAACACTTCATTCATTCCCTTGAGCATCCCAAAAGGCACATTGATAGGGAAGGGAAAAACTAATAACCGAAAAGATATTTATGGGGGATAGGTTAGATACAACGGATCAGGAGCAGATTCTGTATAGACATAGGACATGAGACTTAAGCTTTCTGGTGTACTTGTGAGTGTACATACTTGTGCACTCTCTCACACAAAGAGGGGGGGGGGTAGGACCCATACCTACAGCACCTGAACAATTGCATGATTTTATTTTTTAAGTGCTATTTTCACTGCTATTGTATTGACATTTTGTGCCATTGATCTAGTTGCTGCAATGTTGAGGGGCCGAAACACAAGAATCTTAGTCTCTATATGTATCTATGATGGGATTTAACAAAGAATTATGAATCCTAAATATTGAGTAATAGTGCATCCACTAGCCTTCATCCCCTCATTGAGCCGCTCAGTTACTGTCCTCATTCTCCTGCACCTCCATCTTTGAAGTCTCGTCCACATTTTCAAGTGAATCTGCTCTCTGCAGTGATAATTCCTCCGGGTCCATCATGGGCAGGGTGCTCTGTTCTGGGAACAGCCAGGGCTTTTGGTCGGGAGAGTTCTGTTCCTTCCACTCAGTATAGTCCTTGCCCGCTGTGTGCACACACTTCATCACCTGGAAAGAGAAGGCCCGGATAGAAAAGGGAGGGTCAGAGGTCACACAAGTCAACAAATGGAATCTCACCACACCTTCATGTTCAGTCAACAAAAGCTGAAGATAAAACTGCGCACAAGTGCCGCGTTATCAAGTTATGTGGTCAACGGTTCGGAAGAATCGATCATATCATCTACTGCACTGACAAAGTCTGCACAACATTCAGGTGTCTTAACTGATGAAATCAAGGGACTGATTAACAACACAAACTGAGTTAAAGCCAGTACATATAATGTCTTTCGTATTGGTTTTGAAATTATTCCATGGTTTGTGTGTGTGTGTGTGTGTGTGTGTGTGTGTGTGTGTGTGTGTGTGTGTGTGCAAACACAGCAGCAAGATTCGTGAGTTGCTGTGATAGGAGAAGGATATCAAACGGAACACAACCACCCTAAAGACTAATCATTGTGTATATTCCTACACTATACCTGCACCCAGTGATCTTGGTACATAGAAATTGATCTATTGAAGATTATGACTTTCAAATGTACATATTTTTTTATTTGATTGTATTGCTGTATTGTTGTATTGTGCTTTGGCAATGTAAATGTATGTTTTCTCATGCCAATAAAGCCCTTTGAATTGAATTGTGTGTGTGTGTGTGTGTGTGTGTGTGTGTGTGTGTGTGTGTGTGTGTGTGTGTGTGGTGGGGGGGGTGGTTGTGAAAGCTGTTAATTTATAAATAGGTCACTATTCTTGCTCAGAGGATGGGAGTCACACCGTCTCGGTTTCGCACATGTCGATACAATTGCATCTAAATAGTTGCAAGCAATGGAATGGTATGAAACCAGAAGAACAGGTTCTACAAGGGCAGAGAGCGACAGCTCTGGGACACTCCTTTGTTAAGAACCTACCCAGGACAGGCCCCCATGCTGGGTTCCTATGGTAACCATTGTTATTTAAGAGACTTGAAACCCTTGCTTATGCACACACACATACACACTTGTTAGCCACTTTCTTATGAATTGCCCTCACATTCACAAGCAGGAGCACAAATGTCCAGCTATGCCATCAAGCACCAGGAAATCGATCATGCTTGTTGAAAAGAGTGGAACAATGCTATCAGTGATGAGTTATGTTACTTACCTTTGGAGCTAAAACTTGAGATGCTTTGTTCACCACCCAGGTGGGAAGAGAACCTGAAGTCAGACGGTGGGACAAAATTAAAATGCTGCTCTACTTCGCAAATGCTCTTTATACTTAGGTGAAGTGACTGAGGTCAGTGGTTACTGGTTTTGGTCTCACCTTTGGGGTCGGCCTGGGAAAGGTATGTGAAGGAACAGCTGTTAGGTCCTATGGGTTTGATCAAGTAACCTGTTAGAATGGAGATGGCTCTCACAAGGTCCTTACGAGGAGGGTATTTCTGTTATTTTAAACAAAAACAGCTTGTTAGGTTTTTATACACAGTAGTTATAGTCCTTAACTACACAAGCAAGATTAAATATGCCACATGTTTCAGGCATGCAATATGAAGATAAATGGACTGTTTGTAGACAATATAAAACGTTGTTATAAGATCAGGGCATGCAGAACATGGTGATAATAGGTTCAGTGACGTGAACCATAGGAATGGTATGTTTGAGATAGAGAGGTTGCTGTGTGCCAGTGACAGGGTGTGACTAACTTACTGGGTGTTTGACAGAGTAGTTAACAATAACGTACTCATCATCCGTCACCTGCCACGAACGCAGCGTAACCACATCTCTGTTCTTGAGAGGTTTCGGACAAATCCCTACAAATCAAAACAAACAAGTTTAGGACAGTACCAATACGCCTACTACGTCCACATAGCCTACCTCTGCAACCCTAAATACAGGTGCATTTTGTTCCAGTATTTACAAAACAAAAAAATATAAAACTATTCTGCCCACAGCTTAGAAATAATAAGATGTATTCCCATGTTACAGTACTAGCCTTGGATCAAGGCATAGATGTATTATAATGTATATTTATTGATTCTGACATTTGCAACTACGAAAAGTCAGACTCTATAAAATACATCTATGATAGTCTTGATCCAAGGCTATTACAGTAGGCTACAGTACATCTGTACAGTTTCTTTTTTTTTAATATTACATTTTTATACTCATTATGTTTTATATTCTACTAGTTATTGGCCAGTAGTGTTCCACACATATGAGAAACAAAACGAAGGAATGTGCAGTGTGATAGGTTGCATCAAATAATGGTGCTCACATGAGTAGTAGCCCACATCAGCATTGGCAGATAGACGGGCGATATCAAAGCTCTCCAACATGGTAGGATCCCACTTCTTACGATACAGGGAATCGTGAAGGACGTCGTACATGGTGGCTGCTGACACATCCTTTATTGTCATCTTACACTAAACACACACACACACACACACAGGCCAAGATGACACAACATAAGTACTGTGAAACGTGGAAATTAAAGATGATTTCAAAGGTTAAGACAGTGTCTATTTTCTTAAAATCAAGTGTAAAGTAAGTACATCTTATTTATATAGCACATTTGACAGAGATATCTAACAAAGCGCTTTACAAACAGTGATAAAAACTACATTAAAGCCGGAAAGGCTGTACAATTTATCTCAAGCAGGACAACACCACAAGCATGGACAATTAAATCAAGTACCATCAACAAACGCCTGATCAAATAGTAGCAAGGTTGTTCTTAAAAATGCTGCATCTCTCAAAACTTGTGGAAGAGCATTCCAAACTAAAGCTTAATAGGGGCTACCGCCTGAAAGGCTTTGTCACCTTTAGTTGTGTACAAAGTACAGTGGTGTAAAGTAACTAAGTACATTTACTCAAGTACTGTACTTAAGTACACTTTTGAGGAATTTTTACTTTACTTGAGTATTCCCCATTTTCAATACTTTTACTTCTACTCCACTACATCTCAGAGGCAAATATTGTGCTTTTACTCCACTACAATTATTTGAAAACTTTAGTTACTTGTAGATATACATCATAAAACATACATGAACCACTTTAGCCCTATTTTATACCTAGGCTATTTGAAAATAGCCGATCTACAAGCTCACAGCGCGTCGCATCGTGTTGTGAGCTTGTAGATCTGCTATTTTCAAACATTTTTGTACTTTTACTTTCGGTGCTTTAAGTATATTTTGATGGCAATACTTTTGTACTTTTACTCAAGTAACATTTTGAACACAGGCCTTTTACTTGTAACAGAGTACTTCTACATTGTGGTATTGATACTTTTATTTATAAGTAAAAACAATCAGTACTTTTTCCACCACTGACAAAGCATAGACTTACCTTGATCTTGTGAACTTTAGTTGCTGCTTTGATGACTTGTTTTTGTTGTACCTCGACCCACACTTGCATGTCGTTCTTGTCATACTTCTTGTGCCAGTTTTCTGTGGCCAGGCACTGTCTCCTGAAGTCAGAGAACACCCCATCATCAGGTAGAACACTCCTCGACATCCTTTTTATCTTACAAAGTGGGTCAGATCAGTCCTGTGAAATGAAATGTCCCCTGTGTTAAATAAAATAGCTTATTTAAAAAAACCTCCAAAACAACCATAGAGCCTTGATCAGTCCTGTGTTTAGGCCTACTGGGTTGAAGAAAGGCTCTGTAGTAGTAGCAGGCTATGCTCAAGACTAACTTATATACCAACAAATCACCACCGATCAAGTTGAGCAGGATTTTTGTGACTGGATTCCTGTTGCCTCACTCACTGTTCTCCTCTACGGCGTGGATCCTCCTCTGCACACACTTCCGGACGCGTACAGGTGACAGTGTTGTCAGGTTTTGTGATAGAAACAAGCAACCAGGTCTAGGAAAACAAGCCCAAAACAAGCAACTAGGGCACTTCGGCGATTTATGAGCACTTTAACCCTATATACTGTATACCATAGACCCCTTAACAGACGACGTCACACTGATAAGAACCAGTATGCGTGCAACCAGTATGCGCTAAATGAAACCCATTCTATCAGGTCTCGCCAGGACGTGCCACACTAGCCAACACACAAGAGGGGGTTGGGGTGTGCTGAAACTAGCGCACCCCGAAACAACAGGTTGGAAATTGAGTGCGTGAAACAATCACCTGCGCATCCAGTCTCAATGTTAGTAAACAATTAATTGGTCTATTGGTTCTCAAAGTGGGAACCCGCAACTACCAATATTTACAAGCAACTTCACAGAAAAATAAGCCCAAAGTCGCTTATAATAAATAGACCTGGCAACACTGGTACAGGTGTGCCACGCAGGTGGTAATTTCCCATAGCCCGCATTCCCCGCAACTGTCGGACGCACTGTGTTGGTTGTCACCAGGCAACCACACTGCGAATGTCTGTGCCTATCATTATAAAGTTGTTCTGTATTTGTTGTGTGAGAGAGAGAGAGAGAGAGAGAGAGAGAGAGAGAGAGAGAGAGAGAGAGAGAGAGAGACACACACACACACACACACACACACACACACACACACACACAGAGACAGACACTCCTCACGTTTATTTTCTGACTTGAATGGACTTCAACCTTCATTCAGTGTGATATGAAGCCCAAGGTCAGGTACTATTCACTGCTCATTAATTTTATGGTTCACTTGTGAATTTGACTTTTAATAATTGATTTTACATTTCAACAACATGTATATTGTTTACAGTACCAACATGCTGTAGGCCTATAATAGTGTGTATGCTCAAATCAAAATAAAGACAAGTACTGTCAGCTGCAGAGATATTTCCCAAGGTGCGCCACATAGTTTGTCATTTTACTGAGGTTTTGCTAATCTACCTACAATGCAGTTAGATATCAGTATCAGGCTTATTAAATAAGCTAATTTGTTATGGGCATAGTAGGCTACGTTTATTTTTTGTATTTAAATGATCTAAGTAGGCCATATCCAAATGTACCATCTCTAAAAGAGTGGTCTTGCTCAGTCAAGAGACTTTGACTCAAGACTAGAGCAGCACTGAATAGAGAAAGCCACTATCATAGGCATGAATAATTCCTAAGCACAATAGCACTACTACATCATGCACATACCTTGTCTGTCAGAAGTTTACATGTAAACATCGTCACGCCTTCCATTGATATATTTGTATTGTCACACACCCCATTAGATTACGCCACTATGTCAGTTGAAGGAACTGACATTGCCTAATTAAATATTCTCATGCACCAATGGTTCAAAAGTATAGGAAATGAGTGGTTAAGAGTTTTGGTGAAATATGTTTATTTTATTCCATGTGATAGGTCTACACTTCTGTGTTTCTTTAACTCTCCTTTTTATACAGCAGATAGTAATAGTACATTATTCACACAAACGTTGCTAAACACGAGTAGACAGCATTTTTCAAATGGACAGACACAATTCAGAATAGCACAGAGCTGAGTATTCAGTCAGTGACAAGTAATAGAAGAGCTGCTAAGGTTAAGACGGTTGTTCGGTGTAATTAAATACTTTACATTTTTTAATCCTTTTTAAAATGTTTACATTTCAAAACAAGCTACAGCAAATGCACAATTGTATTGTGGTGTGATATGGCTAGTTAGTTGGCTTGTGTGTGAGACTGTACGTATGTGCGTCAAAAGACTGGGGTGCAGGGTTTTTTCTCCCTCCTGTGACTGTAAACCGATATAGCGACTAAACACTGCACAAAAGGCGTTTGTAGCAGTGTGACGAGAAAAACACTTTGCCATTAAATGTTGCTTTTAGTTACAGTGTCCAAATGGACACGCAAACAATAAATAAAATAACTAATGTCCAACATGCGTGCCGGTATCTGTAATTTTGTTCAAGCGTACAATGTTATTCACTTGTTTCGAGTTACAAAATAAATAAAAACATATTAGACCAAACAGTCCTACACAGGCGATAGCAATATAGGCTACTGCAACTTCTCTGCACTTTTTACAGCAAAGGGTGTTAGTAAGCGCCAGCTGTATCCGAGGACACACTCCTATCTACCAGCTTTACAAAACAACTAGTGAAGCCGTGAGCCTGTCTGCAGGCTTCTGTATTCTTTACAATATTGTGGCTTGATTCAGTGCACAACGTTGGTGAACAAACAAGCAAGGCATCTGTGTTCTTAACCTTGTACAAATCCTGCATGATGAGCATGCTGCATGTTCCTGCGATACTGTGATCAACACAACACAAAACATTGATGAGAGGGATGGAAAAGAAGATGTCCTATGGACCCAAGTGACATGTTACCATTAGTGTGGAGAAAAGCGTCAGAACTGGCTTACGCCCCTTATACTTTCAAACACTTAAAACGCCACCTCTCCCCAGACGTGTTAGTTTGCGTGCAGATAATTGAGCAAATTTGCAAAGACAGTTGTTATAGTTTTTAAAGTGGGCATAAATAGTTTCAGGTTAGTAGCCATTACAATGGATTTTTGGGATGGGTTCCCTTTGATGAAAATGTATATCCATCTTATTACTGGGTGGTTATACTGTACATCCCTTTGCAGCACCCTCCAGGGTACACCTGCTTTAAAGAAAAAAGAAAAAAAGTTGCAAGTGATGTATATATTGGTCTAACTCACTGCAGTAGTCTTTGGCTGTTTGTGCCTCGAGATGTCTTTGAAATAATGTCTAACTTGTGGTCCCATAAACCATCATCAACAACAAGCTTAGATTTGAGCCTAATGTTCTTGCAACATAGCAAATTCTCTAATAAGAACCCTTTACCTGATCTAAGCATATCAAAAAGGGGAAATATTCAGTAACAGACAGTTTATCCTGTAGATACATAATTTCAATTACCATAGTCCAAACTCTCCATTGGAAGTAAAAAGCAAAACATCAAGGAACTTAAGACCTCAACCTTGCAGTCATTTAAATATTCCCAAGCAGTATTACTTTACAACAATAACATGTGTGACAGCACAGGGGCTCCAAACGGTGCAATAACTCAAAGAGCAGTTAGCTATGTCAGTCTGCAATCCTATATAATGCCATGCAGTTGGATGAAAATCTGAACATATCTTTTAACCTATTTCCTTATTTTTTTTTAAACTTTTAAACCGTCTAATTTATGTTATCCATTCCAGATAACCGGTTTTGATACTGAATAGCACATCCACACGGTTACTTCCGAAAAGTCACTGAGTGGAAAAGGGAAAAGACAGGTCCTCCATCCCAGTGGCAGTGTGCCATGGGTGGAGAGAGTGGCCACTGAGAGACAAGCTGTTGGTGTGGTAGGAGGCAGGTCAGGTGGTAGGGTGTGTGGAGTACTAGCATGAGCAGCTGCTCTCGGTCACAGTCATCTCTGGCTGCTTCTCCAGTTTGATGTCGATCACTGGTAGAACCAAAGTTAAGACAAAACCCAAAAATGATCACATTCATAGACGGTTTCAATGGTCTATTGTTAGGGATCTCAAAGTTTTACTTAACGATTAATTGTCATACAAACAATTGCGATTGGCAGTTTAATTGTGTTTTTGGCATTGAACATTGGAACATGTGAATAGACATTTCCGTTTGCCTTTTAGGCTTTGTAAACAAAACTTGCACAGGGCAGATATGACAAATAAATTACATATATAAAGAAATGACTGATATATCTAATAATTGTATACTTTAAAAATATTTTCAAAATAGCCGATCTGCTTCCCGCTATTTAAATAAGAAAATTGAAAATGTACAAAACCTTTTCAACATGGAAACGATTATTACGATTATGCAAAATAAATGCAATTATCTTAAATAATTGCGATTAGGGCATTAGGCCTATCTATTGTTGCTAGCTAATAGACGTGTGAAAACCCTTGACAACACCCGGGCAGCTGTTTACGACAGTGGGAAGAGGTAGACCCAGAGCGGGTAATGAAAACATAAATCTTTTGTGGGCTAGCTAGCTAGCTAGCTGACTAATAGCCGTTTCTCTGACCATTTCCCAGAGCAATGTTTACAAACCGGATGTTCAAACATTTTTCAACATGTTCTATACAACCCAGAACCGTCTATAGTCTATACAGAGATGGAACTTCAGTTGTGGGGACACTTGATTGCTACCTTATCTTCAAGTTCATCTTGCCTGTAGAACACATAACTGACTTAAATTTTAAACTAAAAATAAATCCATATTAAATGATAATAAGGCCACTGGAATCATAATTGCTCAATAGTATACCCATCCATAGTAGCATTTGAAAAGGATACTGTCCTCTTTGCTTTTCTCTGGTGTGCTATCCATTCCAGGCAGGGCAGCAGCTACACGACGGAACAGCTATCAAACAAAAAGCAAAATGAGACAAACTAGCTAGTTCAACATGCTTACAACAAGTCTCAGTGGAACGTTTACTCTATAGAATCACAATATTGTCAAACAGATTAAAAGCTAAAATGACTTAGCTATACAGCATTCTATTAGTAATAGAATGCTGTATAGCTAAGTCATTAAATGACTTAGCTATAGTATAGTTTAGCAATAATTACTATTCATTTGTTGTTTAACAATAGCAAAAAACAAAACAACAGTAGTTCAGGCAGTGAAATCATAATAAAATCTAATAATAGATTAATGCCGGGATCAGTCTACACAATATTTTTGTCTTTCATGATAGTCACCATGTCAGATTATGCAATCATAGTGTCAAATTCTTGCCTAGACTGGCGACACTACAAGTATGACACTGATCATTGAAGTTTGGGGAAGCACGTCTCCAAACATAACACTCACTCTGAAAAATTGAGAGTCAATCCAAATGAAATCCACATAGATAAGATAATTTTGGGCTGAATTTGTGTAGTCTGATCCCAGCATAATTTGACAATGAAAGTGAAGACTGCACTGTAAACCTTCAAGATTGCATACATCCAAAATATCATGCAAAACAGATTGACAAGTGGATAAGTTTAGGTGAACGTAGGCAAAATCCAACATGTATGGAAAAAACACAATAGCAGTTAATCTTTGCCTAACATGTGAACCTGATGCTGAAACGTCTAAAAGAAAAAGAAAATAAAGTTGTGTCAATCGGTATGAAGTGTGAGTTCCAGCACAAAGACGATGTGATAGAAAGAGAGGCGAAAACGGACAAGCGTGGACTTGGGTGGGCGGGCAGACTCGACTAAACTACCCTGAGAGAGCAGAATCTCTACCTGTTTGACATTGTAGCCAGTCTTTGCGCTGGTTTCAATGAACATGACATTCAGTTCCTTAGCTCTCTGCTCGCCCTCCTCCGTGGTGATCTGTCTGCTCAGGTCAAAGCAGGAAGGTGGGAGGGATGGACGAACAGACAGATATGGGAAGAAACATCGCAGAGGAGAGGCCAAAAATAAAAACAAAAACCAATGGAAGAAGAGATGGGGGGGGGACAGAAACAAAGAGAGAGCTCAACACAGATTTCACTGGTATTGGTGAGAACGAGAGAGAGAAAGAAAGAGATAGGTTAGTTTAATTATACCACGGACAGGAAGACAGACGAGGGGACAGAGAGGGGTCCGCTGTGCCGAGAAAAGATGAAACGGCAGGAAAACAGCTGGGGAGAGATCCCAGTTCACTTGCACACCACAGCCACACTCTGACCCACAGAAAAGAAAAACTAAAGAAAAAACAACAAAAAGAAACGAAAGACACAACAGTCCAGAAAACACATGTTTGCCTTTGCTAACCTAGCTGACATGACCTAGCTGACATGACCTTTGGTGAAAGCTTTAGGGGCCCATCGACATCTGCCAATCACTGGACACCAACCTGTTTGACGTTATAACCAGCCTTGGCGCTGGTCTCTATGTACATCACATTCAGTTCACGAGCTTTCCTCTCTGCAGCTTCAACAGAAACTTGCCTGCCATGGTCCCAGGTGGGAAGGGGTAGTGTGGTGGCATGGGGTTGGGGGAGAACACACACAAAAAAATAATAATAATAATTTAAAGTGATGTGGATAGACAGGACCAGGAAAGAAAATATAAAAACAAACAAAATCTAAATACATGCAGAACAGAAATCTGGTTAAATTATCCCAATGGAAAACTCTGAATTAAACAAAGAAAAATAATATGCAATAAGCTATATGCATTATTCCAAGAGGTGATGAGTCAAAACCAGATGAAATACCCCAAAACACAGAGGGAAGAAACAGGGAACCAGGCGTTGGCAGAGCTCATACAGATAATACAATGTTTTTGTGTAATTCTCAATATATCTTCGAAAAGCAACATCATTCACAGGGAAAATAATCATCTATACCATTCACACATTGAACACACAACCAGCTGACCGCGTACCTTTTGTCGGCCAAGTCTGTTTTGTTTCCGACAAGCATGATGATGACATCACTTCCTCTCTCTGTCCGGACATCATCAATCCATTTTGAAGTTTGCTGGAACGAATTAAGATCTGAGGGAGAGGAAACAGAGAAATCGGTGTATACATCAACATCCTGTTGTCCTCAAAGACAAATATCCGTTATTATTCTGGCTACAAATAAAGCTGCCACAAGACACTATTAGTCTTTGTTAGAGGTACTCAGAAGAGTACATATGAGCCCTGAGTTAGTAAGCAAAAGTATTCTGTAGCAGAGGCTTGAAGGAGGAAAAAAGGAGCATCGCAAAGTATTTCAACATCCCTAGTATGTGATGTTTGTCACAAATGGCAAAGTGTGCCACGCTATGCTAACAGAGTCCTAGATCTCTACAGATCAGTTAGAGGATGGCCCTGACTCACTGGTGATGTCATAAACCACCACAGCGATGGTAGAGTCGCGGATGTAGCTGGGAATAAGGCTACGGAAACGCTCCTGTCCGGCAGTGTCCCAAAGCTGGAGCCGGACCTGAGGATTGGAAACGGAGAAGAGAGAGACAAGGAGGAGGTGGAGAAAAAGAAAGGAAAGGCAGAACGAGAGAACAGAGAACAGGATAGACATGAAGGAATTGCAAGCCAGGCAGCAGCGAAGAAAATATACTTTCAGGGAGGAAAAGGGAAAGTCGCTCGAATGCAAACAAGGCCAGGAGATCAGTTTGAAGTTGATGATGTTGTACAAGACAAGACATGCAAAAAGACTCTGTGCTGAAAGGTTATGAAGATGATTAGGAATAATTATTTGCCCGCAATAAGATGACACCTGAAGGCATTTTCAGATATTCCCTACACCAGCCCCACTCTTAAGTCTTAACAGCATTTCTGAAACACAGACCCTGCCTGTGATATCTTACAAGGGAAGAAACTGGTTCAATATCTAAAAAAATAATAATACAAAAAGCCTGAAACACTGCGTTCGTTATACTGTCCAGCAGGGTTGCCAGGTTAGTAAAATGCTGTTTTATTTTGCCCTTCCACATACCAAAAGGAAGAAGGGCAAGGAGGCAAAGCAAGGCCATGATACCTACTAGCTATGTCATAAACCACCACAGCAGCAGCAGAATCCCGGATGTAACTGGGGATGAGGCTGCGGAATCGTTCCTGCCCGGCTGTATCCCAGAGCTGCAGCCGAATCTGTGGCCGACCACGCAATGAATGTAGGAATGGGTAGATGTCATGACCCAGCAAATGGATGGAAGGAAAAACCAAACTTAAAATGAGGATGAAATGGAACCAAAAGACCACAAGTCTAATGCAATAAATGGTAAAATAAAGAGCAACAACACAACATGAAATGGAGAAATGAAAGCAATTGGAGGCCCCTACGTAGAAGGCATACTAAAAGCATGCTCAAAGTAGACTACGCTAATGAATCAGCACAGAGGCAATGGAAATATTAAATTACCAAATTGCACAGTAAAACAAAAGACAAAGCTTACCGTACGATCTTCTAGGTACATGGTTTTCGACAAAAAGTCAATGCCAATTGTTGCCTGCAAGACAATCATTATTGCTTATAAGCACTGTTTGCTGCATTATAATGGACACCACATGACAGGGAAATATTTGGATGACATGCGATATGTGTATTATTCATCACTGGTGTAATATTCAAATTCACACACACTCATAATCAGTGGGATGTGCATCCCCAGTTTGTTACTGTATGTAATTACATAATGATGCTATCATAACTTCAGAAATGACTTTTTACCTGATAAGTGTTGTCAAAACTGTCATACATAAACCTGGTGATGAGAGATGTCTTCCCAACTGTGTACACAAGAAAGAAACAAATAAATGTATCCTTATTTTTTCTGGCCATGCACCCATTATGATATGAATACATAGGACCACAATGGAAAAAGTCCCCAGGACTTTTTTTGTGTCATCCTTTTAGCCTTAATGTCTGACTGTACCTCGTGCTGTTTAAATTTCGGACTGTATTGAAGTATTCAATCAATCAATGACTGATGATTTTGACTTTGATAATGGTTTAGGATAACTAAAATGGCGCAGTGTTGTTACAAAGAGTAAAGGAGTTTGGTGTTCCCATCATTGATGCAATGTGGACTGGACTAGTGAACCCACACGCTGAGCTGGCAGATACAGGGTGGAGCCAAAACCTTTGGGTGGATGATGGAAGTGGTTTGACTTTAAAATGTGAAAATGTCGTTAGACAGACGTTGTTTCGTTGCTAAATCAACCACGCAGGTACACAACAACACCACCACGTCCATGTTGGAAGTTGTATATGTGCCCTGGCTGTAACACAAATGACACTATGTTGTTGGATCATTCATAATAGTGGCCTGCTGATGATCCAACTGGGCTACGTGGCTTTTTTGCAGCCAGGATGCAGCTGTAAGGCTGTGGCCACGAAACAAGCTAACTGCTAATACAAATGAAACCGTCTACTTGTACACTCTCCTGGATGATGTAGCCTCTGTGGTGCTTTAGGTTCCTTGGAAACAACGATGTGTATCAACATCAAGCATTTGATACTGCTTTTAATACTGGCTCACGTTGACTTAACAACATATTAGTAGAAATGTTGGGTCTATATATCTAGTGATGATGATGCTGATGCATGGTACAGCATCGGGCCATCCAGGGCAGGGATCAGGACTCTATACATCCATTATATGAGAACAAACCAGTCAGCTTATGATGTGGAACATTATTGTCGAGTGGCTTTGATAGAAAAAGAGTGAACAGGGGACTGACTTGATGCAAATGTTAGCCTATTTATACATATATATATATATTTTTAACGGCGAGGTACGTGTTTCTCTGTAGCTTTAGCAGTACGACGTTAGTTAGCCTGCTGGCTAGCCAATGACATCATCACAAGAGACAACATTTAAAGGCTTTTAGTTGTTTTTTTTCGTAGCACCAGCCATTCCCACACAGACAAAACAATGACTGTTCTGTTTTCAACTGAAATCAATAGTGTCTGTTGATTGTCTTCTTGTCGACCGTTTGATTTCAGTTGAACAGACGTCATTTTGAGGCTCGTAAGGGTGGAATTAAACCAGATAAATGAAGCCTCATCAAAGAACCAGAACAAGCTTGATAGGTCGTACAGCTCCTACACATGAACACATAATATTGACATAATATGAACTACAGCCAACACTGTCTGCTGATATAATAATACACACTATCCATATACGAGCTAATGGAAGCTAACTAACCCCAATGCAAAGGGCTTCGCCCAGAACAAGTGAAGAAGGCAGTATTATTATTATTATTTACCACTCTGCTCGCCCAAGAAGACCAGTTTGAATTTCCGTAGAGGGTTTCCAAACTCTCCGCCGCCGGTCGTAGTTGACATTTTTGTCTAGGAATATAAACAAACAGCTAAAGCTAATGATGTCTAGACACTGTTAGAGCTGCAGATAATAGTAGTGGACGTTATTCCTCCCTACTAGCTAGCGCTATTGTTGGGTGTTGTGTATGGAAAGTGAAAAAGCGCCCCAAAGTGGACAGTACCGTGAACTACAGCAGCAGCAGCAGCATGCAAGCAAGTGTTCATTTTGACAGCAAATTTTAGATTTAGTTTAGTCATTGTCTTTTGAATAAAATGTACTTTTGTTTTATTCATATTTTAGTCATCTGAAAAGTTTTAGTCTAGTTTTAGTCGACTAAATATCATACGATTTTAAGTCGACTAAATCTACAGTTGATTTAGTGTATTTTTTTTTGTATTGTGGCAGGCCTTGATGGCGTAGTAATGCCTGATTTTACACTTGGTTGCATGTTGAAAATAGCCGATATACAAGCTCACAATGCGTCACACTTCAGTGCGCAACCAATCATAATATAGCCTCGGAAGCCCAGCCTTTTTTAAACATAATATGACTTGTCTTAGCTCCGTTCCGTGAGCAGAAATTGGACTTCCGGTTTTCGAGCTAGCAGAAATAAGGTTTCCGGTTGCCTTCAAAATAAGATTGAGATTTTGTAATGTTTTTTAAAAGACACAAATCTATTTTAAAAATACATTTATGATGTATGTCTTTTAAATGGCGCATACTAGAACACTTCTAAGTATTTTTTTTTTTAAAGAGACATGTATTTAAAAAATACATTTATGATGTATGTCTTTTTAAATGGCTTATACTAGATCACTTCTAAGTGCTAGGTTGTTCCTGATTTAAACTGGCTATTGATCCCCATTAAATGTGCACTTAGCACAGTTTCTGATCCTGTTTTGAACTATAACTGGATATTCATTTGTGTTTGTTACATATGTATTTATTGTTTTTGTATTGTTTGTCCATTGTTGTAATAATGCTGCCTCTAGACCAGGTCACTCTGGAAAATTATCATGATATAATATTGTTTATTGCAGAAGCAAATAAACTATGATAAAAGCAACAACAAAATATGCTACAAATAATAATAGTAGATAGTGAAGGTGAGATTTAAAAAAAATAAAGCATGGGGGGTTTATAATGCTGATCTCAACTATTTAAAAACTAAAATACAAAACAAATAAGGCATCGGCAGCCGTCTCCGGTCCAGTGTCCACTATTGTCTGAAAATGGCAGAAAAGGGCACTTTTCTGACCTCTGACCTCACTGGACGGCCCGCCACACTTTTTTTTACACCTCTCCCGCTTAGCGGAGAGTGTGGCAGTGTAGAGGGGGTCTCCCCGAATGCGTGTGTATGTCACAAGTGCTGGCATCGGCAGCCGTCTCCGGTCCAGTGTCCACTATTGTCTGAAAATGGCAGAAAAGGGCACTTTTCTGACCTCTGACCTCACTGGACGGTCCGCCACACTTTTTTTTACACCTCTCCCGCTTAGCGGAGAGTGTGGCGTTGTAGAGGGGGTCTCCCCGAACGCGTGTGTATGTCACAAGTGCTGGCATCGCCAGCCGTCTCCGGTCCAGTGTCCACTATTGTCTGAAAATGTCAGAAAAGGGCACTTTGCTGACCTCTGACCTCACTGGACGGTCCGCCACACTTTTTTCTACACCTCTCCCGCTTAGCGGAAAGTGTGGCAGTGTAGAGGGGGTCTCCCCGAACGCGTGTGTATGTCACAAGTGCTGGCATCGGCAGCCGTCTCCGGTCCAGTGTCCACTATTGTCTGAAAATGTCAGAAAAGGGCACTTTTCTGACCTGTGACCTCACTGGATGGCCCGCCACACTTTTTTTTTACACCTCTCCCGCTTAGCGGAGAGTGTGGCAGTGTAGAGGGGGTCTCCCTGAACGCGTGTGTATGTCACAAGTGCTGGCATCACCAGCCGTCTCCGGTCCAGTGTCCAATTTGTATAGGCTATGCAGTCCTTTGAACAGCATTTATCCATTTAGATAATGTTTTAATGTTTTAAAAAACGTTTTTGTTGCACAGAAACATAATATGTGTTATATAGCTTCGTTTAAATGCTTAATTTATAGTTTTAATGTGCAAATGAACCGTTTTTCAATGATTTTCAATGGTTTCTTTTTACTCTAGAGGGTACTCTTATTCTGAAGAGATCGTCAACCGGAAGTCTTATTTCTGCTCCGTTATTTCTGCTCACGGAACACAGCTACTTGTCTTTTAGTTCTACTGGATGTCTTCTCCGACTAGTCCCTCCCTAACATTTGAGTCTAGTTTTTATTTGTTGACGAAATTGTCAATATATTTAGTCTATAGTTTTAGTCATCATAGCTTAGGTTTTATTTCGTTTTTGCCATAGTATTAGTGACGAAATTAACACTGCATGCAAGTGGAAGCAAGCCTGGGTCAAACTTCCCTTGAATCCTGTTTCATTCCATGTACAGGTTACAGGTAGGTAACACATTCTTTACAGATTTGTACAGATACTAATCATTGGGTTGTTGTCACATGATGCAGGGTAGGCTACAGCAGTGGTTTTCAACCTTTTTCGCGTCAAGGACCCCCAAATTGACACATATTAGCCCACGGACCCTATTTGAAAAAATATGCCAGGGACTCAACCATTTAGGTTTATTGGGGGGTCCCAATCTACACTGTATCATCATTATCAGTGTTCATTTAACTCTGAGAGTGTAGGTTCCATTTGTACACTCTCAGAGTTACAGACACTAGACCATACCCGGTCGACGCATCCGTGGGGGAATATGCGCACATGATCTGGCAACCCGGGAGGCAGTTCGTCCCATAGCTGGGCAGCCCCGTAACCATGGTGACAGTGTTTGACACAAAAACGCTAATAAGAAGCTGAGATTTGATGAAATTGAAAAACGGGCTTCACAGTTAAGTTCAGATGGTAATGGTCAATGGCTGTGTGCAAAATCAGAGCAATTGGTCCAGCCACTGAGGAGAACCGGGTAGCTTCACCTACTCACTCACTCACTCACTCACTCACCACTACAGACAGAGGTTACTAGAATTATAGTAGGATAGTAGGATAGTAGGATACAAGGGTCAATTTGGTTCCTAACTATTAATTTGGCTGGGGACCCCCTGGAACCCCCTCAAGGACCACTGGTGGTCCCCGGACCACTGGTTGAAAACCCCTGGGCTACAGGATGTATGGTGATATATGCAAATATGACTGTTTATTCTGTGTTCTTTGAGATATATTTCCTAATCTATGTTTAGCCAGACTAGGCTAATAATGATACATGTTTGAAGATACAGTATTACTAATTACTGTATATACAAAAATACAGATACAAATAATCAGAGATAAGGGAGTAGATTGGGGGGAAACAAAGTGTTTATTTTTTTCTGTTGTGTTCACAGATTGCTCTGCATCTGGTCATCATCATCATATCATATCCAAGTCCTAATGACGCAGCAGTAGAGATGATGAATATATAAATCTCTTCCCTTTCTGTATAACGTGCAAAAAAGAAAAAGAAAACACTACATTGTAAACTATGACACACTTCCACAATTGTAGAACATTTTAGAGCACACATTTATCTGTAGTTCAACCTATAGAGCCAGGAGAAGATTAGAGCTGCTTTGTCAGTGACATAGCTCTGACAATAATGCTTGAGTATCGACTCTGATGGCATGTTCTTCTGTCTTCAGATGAAGCTCTGTAGCTGTCTCCACCAGTCGTTTTCCCTTCTCTGGTCTCCTCTGAACCGTCCGGTGGTGCTTCTACTCAAGATTAATGTCCGATCTGAGGATATGAAACAATCAAAGAGCAGTTTCATCTATATAGCCTTTGAGTTCAACATCAACCCAAATTATGACTATACATACCTGCATGACAACACCACACTACTTAAAGAGCCATTTTATGTCTGCAATCTTTTATTTTATTTTTTATCAATTGTTTTTATTCATCATAATGCATAAACAATGCATAACATAGTATATTAGTCCATGCATCATGAATTAAAAAAACTAAACATAAACAAGATACATGTATCTCCTGAAGAGGAAAATGGCCTGAAACACATGCCACTGTATTTAAGGGAGCTCACCTGAACTATAGAGCCTTTAGTCCAATTTGCTGCAGTTCATAAAATACAAAAAAAAACATCAACTGTGTGTCACATACATACGTAATGAAGTATAAATCAAGCTTTACACAGTTAAAAATATTGTGTTTGTCACATAGTGTTATACTTACACTTCTGCTCCATGGACAGCAATGAGACAAGGCATTGAATGAAACAAGAGGAGAAGGGACAAATATTCAATTAGTTTTGTTTAAATTATTTTTCGTAACGCTCTCTTTCTTATGTCTGATACTGTAGGTTCCTGCAAAGCATTGCACTCACCTGCAGGTTTGGGTGACATCAGAATCAGGGGGACCTCAGCAGTGACATCACTGTAAGTAGAAAAAAAAAAGAAAAAAAAACATACATTTGTACCCACTATAACCCTGGCGTCCCTATTTTGGCATGTCATTATAGGCAAAATGTTATGAAAATGTTGTTATTATTATTATTATTTATATTATATAAATATATTATCTACCAGCTCACATCACATCTCAATGCAACATGTTGTGAGCTTGTAGATCATCTATTTTTGTTTGGAATGTTTGTAAAAATTAGGCTTAACAAGTTAAACTGAAGTACTATGTTTAGTGCATAAAAATAGCGTATGGTGGTGTGAATGCTGGCATGGAATCAATAAATTCTCTCTCACCTTGCTGTTAGGCCACCCAGAAGGCTGTGGTTAGAACAAAAAAACAAGTCAAAACATGCTAGAATAGAGATAATACAGCTACCCAGTGGTGGAAAAAGTACTCACATTCTTACTTAAGTAAAAGTATCAATACTGCAATGTAGAAATACTCTGTTACAAGTAAAAGTCCAGAATTCAAAATGTACTTGAGTAGAAGAACAAAAGTATTGCCATCAAAATGTACTTGAAGTACCAAAAGTAGAAAGTACTCATTATGCAGAATTCGAATGCATAAAATGTATAAACATTTTAGAAACTAGCAGATCGTCTATTTTCAAATGGACGAAATGTATACAAGACTGAAGTGGTTAATGTATGTTTTGTTATGATAATCAAAATCTACAAAGTAACAAGTAACTAAAGTTTTCAAATAATTGTAGTGGAGTAAAAAGTTCAATATTTGCCTCTGAGATGTAGAGGAGTAGAAGTAAAAGTAATGAATATTGGAAATACTCCAGTAAAGTAAAAAATACATTCAAATTGTACTTAAGTACAGTACTTACACAGTTACTTTACACCACTGATATCATACAGATGTACTGTCTATTGATACAGGTACAGGACTTACCCTCCACCTGAAATCATCAAGTTGACCTTTACTTTGTAGGCGATGACGATTCCCCGCATTTCGTTATTCCCTTGGCTCCTGTGAAAGTAGGAATAGGTTAACTTTGGCTGTTGGTTGCTTTAAGTCGATTACTTATATCACAGACTGTCAGAGAATAGATCCCAATTTATGCTTTGTCACACGACGGTGTACCTCACTGAAAATAATTTATTTTCCAGCCATAAATGTGTCCCGTAGTAACACGCATAAATTGGGCTTAATGAAACTGTGTCCTTGGCTTATGATTTTGCTTCAGTCTGATTTTGCAAGAGAAATAAGCGACAAGGTCTATGAAAACAAGCTCAAAAGAAACGACTATAGGCCACCTGAGCACTTTAAACCTACATACACCAGCTATTTGAAAATAGCAGATCTACAAGCTCACAACGTGCCGTGATGTGACGCGTTGTGAGCAACCTGCAACTAAGTACCAATATTTACAAGCGACTTTATAGAAAAACAAGCCCATAGTCGCTAATAATAAGCAGACATGGCAACCCTGCTTGGCTTACAGGGTGGTGGATGCCAGGTTGGTGTCTTCACTTTTCAACTGTCCGTCCACAGCAAGACCACGCTTCTCTGTGTTGTTGGACAGATTGGGAACCACTTTGTAGTCCTTCTCGAATGTTGAGTTGGCATTTATTGTCTCCCTGCATATGACAATGAGGAGAGGTTATGACTTGCGATTAAAACTACATTGATAATCATACTTGGTTAATTATACAAGTTCTTGAGTTGTCTAACTTCCTGCATTGATTTCACTTTACTTTCACTGGATATATTTTATTTGATCTTAAATGAAATTCATATAATACTACTAACAAACAGCCTCTTTTTTTCTCAAATATTTCTTTATAGTTATAAAGCCCCTTTTTACTTTAAATTACATGAATAGGAGTTGATTCTAACCCTGTAAATTAGTATAAAAATAATAAAATACTTACCCAAACTCCTCAGTGTGGACAGCTTTGCAGTAAGTGTCAGATGAGTAAAGTACTACAGATGTAGCCTGCTCCACTAAACAGAAGGAAAAAAATCTGTTAAAATCATGAGCTGCTTGAACACACACACACACACACACACACACACACACACACACACACACACACACACACACACACACACACACACACACACACACACACACACACACACACACACACACACACACTGCTCCTTTCAGTCTTGTTTTTGTCTCATAATCTCACACACTTATCTGTGATCTGTTTTCTTCTTACTACTCACCCGAGATTTTGATTTTCTTCACAACTTTGGCGGTCTCATTGTTGACTTTTACTTTCACACCGATTGGATCTCCGTGGTAGTAAAGCTAAGAGTGATAACAAGAAGTTGAATGACATTGAATCTAATACGTACTATAACAAGTACCCTTCATAATATGTGGATATATTTTACAGCACAATGGACAATGCAGTGTGTATGTAGTTTATGCAAAGTCATTCTAGGCCATGGTATACCTCCTTTTCCAGGGCGATCTCCAGGTGAACTGGTTTGTCAGTCATCATAAATTGTTTTGTGACTTCAGCCTTGGGTCCAGGTCTGGTGTTTGGCGGTGCAAACTGGACTTTACGGATCATCAGGCGGCAAGTGTCCCTGACACCAGAAAGAAAGACAGGTAGAGAGAATCAGAGGAGAGCCTCTACTACTTCTTCACTTATTTCATGATAGAGCACAAGGATGATTGTCGGTGTTGCAAGCTTATACAGAATATAGTTTGACTGTGAGCGTACATACTTCTTTGTAATTTCCTCATCTGGGTTGTCTCTTTCTTTGGCGATGTAGGCTTTCACCTCAAAGTCAACACCGCAAGCCTACAATAAAACAAAACAAAAGTTGTTGTATATTGAAAGTTAAAAGTCGTTAAGTATTAGGTAAATGATCAAGTAAAGAGGAATATAATTGTAGTCTACCTTGCCGGAATCTCCTGGCCCAGGCTGCAGGGAGACCGAGCATGGAAGATCTGTTGGCATCTGGGACAGACAGGAAAACCATTAGTAAGCCCACGAAGGGATATACAGTATATGCGCACGCCGCACAGTAAGGGTGTCAGAGGTTTAACATGTCAATACAGTTGAGAGTATAATCTTCAGACACCTGGAATGTAAAGGGTACTCCTTGCTCCCCAACTTTCTTCATCAGGGAATCAATCATTGGAGATTTAGGTGGCGTTCCACCTTCGGATGGATACAGCTGCTGGCGCAGAATCCAGATGTCTCTTCTGAAGGACAGGCCAATCACGTCCAAGTCGTCACTGCCATAGCGGAAGGCACAAGCAAGGTATATCCATACTGCAGAGGCAATGGACACAGGATCATGTTAGTCTTGGTTTGCATTTGGAGTTAAAATCCTGTTTTTCTCGTGTTTGTGTCCTAAATCAGTGAATGGGATACAAGCAGTGGTGGAAAGTAACTAAGTACATGTACATTGTTCTACAATTATTTGAAAAATTTAATAACAAGTTACTTAGTAGAATTGTATCGTTACATGTTATGAGCTTGTAGATCTACTATTTTCTAAAGATCTTTATACATTTTGAAAAATGGGACATTCTGCATATAAAGTACTTTTACTTTTGGTACTTTAAAGTGGCACTATGTAACTTTTTTAAATGAATATAATGTAGTGGTGGTTGTATTTTGTCTCCCTGCTCTTCTATTGAGACATTTAGATTGTGTTTAAGGTCATGTCTCACCTAGACACAGGATCTGACACAAATTATCAATTTATCCCCTGAGCAAGCAGGTAGGCTCTGATAAATGGTAAAAATGTCAGCACTTGTGCTGGAAACCGGTTTCATATCCGGAATGTTACATAGTGCAGCTTTAAGAATATTTTGATGCCAATACTTTTGCACTTTTACTCAAGTAAATTCTGAATACAGGACCTTTACTTGTAGCTTTTTAGTGTGATATTGATACTTTTACTTAAGCAAAAAAAAAAGAATCTTCCATCAGTGGATATAAGTACCTTTTCTGCCATTGAGATTAGCAGGATCAATTTTAACTACCCCATCTGCCAATAAGAAAAGAGAGAATGTTACACAGGCGCACACACACACACACACACACACACACACACACACACACACACACACACACACACACACACACACACACACACACACACACACTCAAAGCATAGGGCTACCTACCGACTACTTCAACACTGTCCACATTGTCACAAAACTCTCTCTTCCCCATGTACAAGGCGATCTAAAAGAAAATAAAGCCATAGAAAAAGATTACTCCTGAGTCAAATTCATTAGCATTTCAGGCTGCTGCCCAGAGCTACAAATTGCACCCCTTCCAAAAGCAGAGAAAGTCCCTCAAGTGATTACATTAGAGAGGCCACTTACATCGCCATTGCCACTGGTCTTCTTGTAAACCCTGAGAGGAAAAAAGTACAGTCAAGGAATTAAAACATCATCTCAGGGACACCTGTTACACTGCTGCCAGTCTTCAATTCCAATTAGGACTAAAGGTCAGGATGACATTGACCCCTCACTCCGCCCATTTCTGTGAACATGGATTAGTGCCTAGGCCTAGCAAGGCACCTGCTGTTGTATAATCTGTACACAACACAGCACTTATGTAACATTTCAAGGTGAAAAGTCCCTGTTTTGATTGAGTATTATGTCAAGCCTGATAAGTATAAACTAGTCTTCACACTCACTGTGCATCAGACTCCATACTGCTGGTGTAGGAAGTTTGTTGGTTTTACATTGAATTATATTAGCTGATAGTGTTGCCATTCTGGCTCAGCCTTGTGTATTGTAATCCATTTATTTTGTGGATGATCTGACAAAACGAAGCCAGTAATCCCTTGTAGAGGTTGCTGCTTCCTGCGCTTTAAATTCCAAGTGTTCATTCTTTTCCCCTCTGCATCTATTTATTCTTGAGAGTGACAGTGAGGGAGAGATAGGAAAGCATAGAGTTTGTATTTGTTGATATGTATTATTATGTTAATTTTGTTGATGAAAATTGAATACATAGGACCACAATGGAAACAGGTCCCCAGGACCTTTTTGTGTTATCCCTTTAGCTTTAATGTGTTACTGTACCACATCTGTTTACACTTCTGACTAATGAAAAAATATCCAATCAAAAAAAGGAGGCAGAGCGAGAGGGGATCGACTATTTTCGCAGAATGTTTTGCCTAGTATGACATGCCCAGAATAGGGACGCCAGTGTTCATATGGCTAATTAATTTCTGCGGTTGGTGGATGTTGTGAAGACATTTGTTTCGCTTAAAGGGGATAACGTGCAGCAAAGGGGATGACATGCAGCAAAGAGCCTCTGTCAGATTCGAACCCAGGCAAACTGTGGGAAGAAGGACTACCACATACTTATTTATGTGGTATGCACTCTTACCAGGTGAGCCACCGGGGTGCCCCCCCCCAGTGTTAATTGAACATATTTACACTCTCAAGGTAAATGATCAATTAGGACTTTGCTGTCTTTAGTGTCAACTCTTTTAAAAGTTTCTTGATTCTCTAAACAGCTCTTCCAAGATCAAATCTACATGATCCGTCTTACTCAGGGTTTATCCATGTGCTGTAAGACCAAGGTGTTGAAGGCATGGCATAAACCCTACATGTTACTGCTAATGTACAGTTACAGTAACACTGCTGGTCAGCTTCTTTGTGTGTTTCTGAATGAATATACTCTTTGATCCCAGGGTGCAACTGAGCCAATCTAATTTAAATCACATCAATTTACAAAAATAATCATCTATATGTGAAAACAGTATAAAAAATAGGCACTCCAGTTTCTAATTCTGTTGCAGTTCAGTAATTGTTTTGATGTTTTCTAGAGCTGAGGGACAATTAATGTTGAAAGCAGACAGTTTTGAGTTGTTACATCATTACTGAATAGCATTCAGTGCTAGAGATATTCAATGTCCATTAGAAAGGATAACTGAATAGCATGGACACACCTAACTATGACACAAACGCTTCTTAATACATTTGAGGAGTTGAAAGAATAATCAATTCAATACTCACTTTGCCATGGCTGTGACTAAGATGCTGAGGGTGGCTGTGAATGAAAGACAAAAACAACATGGTTATCAAAACTTAATTGATGAATTGATGAATTGATAATGAATTACTTAACATCATAGGATTTGTCAGTAAACAACAGTATTACAACAATGATTTGTATTGAAATGTGAATTTCCTTTAACCAGGAAGTCACTGCAAGATTAAAACATATTTTCGCAAGTGAGACCTCGCAATGAAAAGTCCACATTAAGAACACAATTGGATACATTAAATTACAAATTGGATGTACAAGTTCAAGTTCAAGTCGGTCTGCTTGGGTTAGGTTTTAGACAGGGTTTTATGTTTTTCCTTTAACTGAATTACAACTGTTTCATTGCACATGTGAACCTCAGATTGGTTCTCATCTTTGAGTGGAAATCAACGCCCCAGTAGATTATCTGATAATGATCCTAAATGAACTGGTACTGTAACCATCAGAGTGTAGGACCATCCTCAGGCAGAACCATTGTCTCAGTAGTAAGATAATATCACCATGGTATAGTACACATAATTATGAATCATTGTACCATTCAAAAAGTAGCGCACCTGTGCCATAGAATATGATGATATGATATTAAATATGCAGTCATTATTGAATGACACTTTTATTAAAAAATGGAAAGTTATTTGAGATACCATCATCATGGTATGTTGTTAGAGTAAGCCCTACTCACCTTTTTCCTCAGTTTCCCTGTGTTGTATTCTGTGTAATCCGTTAAGTGTCACTGTCACCGCAACACTCTGGTGTGGTAGTACAGTATGGTATGAGCGCTAGTCACTGCTGCCACCTGTGCCTTTATACAGCGACCTCTCAACCTTGTAAGCCCTGCCTTCAGCTTACACAGCCTGTCAGAGGAGGCTTCTTTTAGAGACAATCTCATTAATTCATTAGCCCACTTGCCTTTTTGGGTCCACAACCAGTTTAAAAATAATCAGAGTATGGGACTCGAAGGGATTAAAGCCAAAATAGGAGTGCTTAAAATACAGGAATTGCTTTTGTTTGGGTTACATATGTGTTGCAAAAACAGCTCTTAATTATCCCTGGTTACATGGCAGCCATTTTGTCTGTGTCCAATTAACCTCTGAGACTTTACACAGTGGAGTAGGGCAACGGATAACAAGGCACTAGGCACGTAGATCTGTCTCTAGTGGTGCTATCGCGTGTACCACTACTTTTAGTCTACAACTACAGATTATACGTATATCTACACAGCACAGTACACACGTGTTTATCTCTAAAAGTTTAAAAATGGACCTGTGAAATGAACACAGAGATTTTACTGTTTATCTGTTTATAATACAGTGTGTTTATCAATCAATCAATGACCAGTGGTTGACCTGGTCAACAAAGCAAACTATTATGTTAAATGTTATTTGTAAATAATTGTATGCATTCTGACACATAGATTTAAAAATATATATTATTATGGAAAAGTAATTCAAAATCATTAAAGGATGCACAATGGATGACACAATTTACCACTTTAACCCTCTTGTGTGAATCTATAAAATCTAAGTGACAAACCAACCTTTCAGCCTTATTTTGTGGTTGAAATGCCAGGTCTGGTAATTGAATAGTTGTGGACATGTTGGAGGAAATTGACTAAAAACTCATATTTTACTTCTTGGTCCTGAGGTTATTGTAAAATATTAGCTTGTTCTCATTTTGTTCTGTTTTACTGTGCTTAACATAGTAAGTTTAAACCCTCATACCATGCAAATGTTTTGTTGTATCACTATTACCGTTTCTCCATGTACACAGAGATAAAGGGGAAAAAATCCCCCCAAAAAGGGAATACAAATGTACCTATGTACCTCTGTAACCATTCCCTAATAAAAATATTAAACAAAAAAATAAATAAACTGATATACTCCACAAAACAAAAAAAATAAAATGATATATATATATGTATTAGCTTGTTCTCAATAGAGCACCGAAGTCTGACGTAATTTACTCATCCTACCTGGGTTGCGGTTTATTTCCCCCATTCAGAATTCCCATAGACTTGTTTAATATCGCGTCAAATAAGAACTGTGTTCCAAAAATAAACAAATGACCCCGGTGGTTTGACTCATATGGATATGAAGCATCAACTGACGGTGAGAAAACGCTAATGTTACTACGGCCAAATTAGTTACATTTTTGCCAGAAATAGACTTTATCAAATATGAGTGACTGACTATCATAAACAATACAGCGACACCTCCCTGACAATATCGCCGGGACAGTTTGTTTATTTTTGGACCACAATTCTTACATGAGACGATTCTAAGATGACCCAATGTTATTCTCCATAGAGAAATTACTTCCGCAACCCAGGGGATGAACGAGTGACGTCAGGACTTCAGTACTCTATAAAGGTGGGAGGTTCATGCCTATAGACTTTAAACGAGCAGTGGCGTAAATATGTTATTATAGTCACTAGTCAGTACTTTGTTGGATTGTGGTAGCTTTAGTGGCCAGCATGACAGATGGCTCCTCAGCCAACCCATGTAGCAATCTATCCACGTGGCAGCTTCAGGGAAAATGCGTAACGGGCGCTCGGGTGGCGCAGTGCTAAAGTCCCTGCCCACCACTACGGAGGTTTTGGGTTCAAAGCCACCGTGGTGCAAATGGCTTTGTCGGGCGTGCACAAACACAATTGGCCCGTGTTCGGGGGAGGGAAGCTGAGCGGAGAGGGTGATATTGGTCATTGCACGTACGTTGGGTAGGAGGAGTAGGCCGAAGGCTCTCAGGCTGGGGCAGCACCTTTCACCAGGGAGTGTTGGGTGGGAGGAGTAGGCCGAAGGCTCTACGCCCTCCTGGTTTTATTTAGCGAAAGTCCTTAAGCCAAGCAGTTGCCTCCTGGTCTGCTGTATGGAGGGTCACTAATCCTCCTTTCAGTCTTTGGAGAGGACAAACTTCTATGATGTGCTCCATAGTTTGCTCCTCTCCACAAGCACACAGTGGGCTTGGGCTACTGCCCCTTTTGTGAAGGCTGGCCAAGCAGGGGCCATGTCCAGTCCTGAATCGATTGAGCGTAGAGTAAATCACTGTCTCCTTGGGAGGTTGGTCTCAAGGACCTGTTGGTTGGGGTCTGACACCAGATGTTTGTTTGGGACCTCCTTGGACTCCCATTCATTTTTCCAAGCTGATTGGATGGTGAAGTCAGCTGGTGGGGTGTTCTTCCAAATTGGTCGTCTGGAGAGAAGTCGAGCAGTGGGTGGGTTGTAGATGTCTGCATGGATTGGTAGATGGGAAGACAGGACCAGACAGGGGCACAATATTCTGCTGCAGAATATGCAAGGGCCAGTGCTAAGGTGCGCAGTGTGGAGGCTGCCGCCATTTTGCACCAGCGAGCTTGCAGAGCAGGTTATTTCTTGACTTCCACCAGTCCTCCTGGTGGGGGTTCCTCACTGGCAGGTGAGCCAGTGTAGGATACAACGGCAGTAACAACAAAGAAATGTGTGTGGGGAGGAGTCAATTGGCATAATGACAAAATTGGGGAGAAAAAGGGGGTAAAAAATAATTGGCTACTCTAAATAAAATAGTAATAATTTAAAAAAAAGTGTAACAAGGTAATAAGTACACTGTGTATCACTATCGATTGATTGATTGATTGATTGATTGATTGAATACTTTATTTAGCAGTTTGCAAAAGAAGCTAATGCACCATTTCTGGTGATAGGCTTGGACTTTTTACAGGGGCCTGTTCCGAATTGCAGCCACCTGTAAGTGTTCTATTAGAGCGGTTTTGAGGTTTTTGGAGAGTGTAGTAAGGATTCTCACTTTTTTATGACTGTTGGAAGGGCATTCCACATTTTGGTGGCATAGCAGTAGAACAAGGTTAACCAGAGCTCCCTCTGGTGTTATGATTTTTGACGTCTCGTGGCATACATACTTGACGGAGATGGGGATTGACGTACGTCGGGGGTGAGGAACTGGTACATTCTTTACATCAGTGCATTCAGTGTATTCATAGTTTGAGACGTTGCTTATGCGTGATTAGGGCCAAGAGGCTATTCATCCTCCAGAGGGAAGCAGTGAACGTACGTCAGGTACGTCAGGTTGAGCTCAGAGCTAACCTGACGGATGACATAATCGACGGACAAAACCCCCCATCCCCCCTCCCCTTTTTGGTCTCCCTCTCCGTTCCTTATGCTTACTTAAGGGTCTTACGTCGAGTATGAATAGGCCTTAACGATTTTGAAGTAGTTTGACAGGTACATGGGTGTCTTTGTGGTGTAGTGTATCTTGTAGACCAGGCCCATTGCAAGTTGCTGTACTCTGTCCTCTACCCTGAGCCATCCCACCCTAGCAAAATGAGCAGGGGTTAGATGATTCATGATTGATGATGAGTCATGCAATTAGCAGATTAAAGCATTATTCTGTTCAATTGGTGATAGAGATTGGTTCAAAGGTGAATAGCAGCAGGTGTCTGATAAATCTCATCACACAAGACAAACTGACCAAAAATATTTGCTAAAACACGAAAGGGATATTTCACTTTCAAGTAAAATAAGCTGAAAAAAGTAATGGAAAAATCACGCCCCCCCACGCATTAGAAGGACATTCTAATGTGTGGGGGAGCCGTGAAGAAAAATGTATTGTGTTCATACTTACTAAGAAGTATGCTATGAGCTGGGGCGCTTCATTGAAATATTGTCACCATGGCTTGAATTTAGATATTCGTGTATCTACTTTAATAACGCAGGTAGGTTACCCTCCGTGAGTGTGTTACTGAGATGTACTGTATTTAAATCTGATGTTTGGAGAACATTGTCACCTCTGGAGTGTTAAGATGTTACAGACTAAAGAATGGGGTGTCCCCTGGTCAGAGGCTTGCGGAAGGTCTCGACACCTCTGCAGCCAGCTATAATTAATGATGGAGACCATGGGATCTCCTTAAAGCTGCCCAGGTAGGGCATGCATCAGGACTGCTGATTAGATGGCCTGCTCATCAGCTGGTGGGTGACCCAAAGGTCACAAGGGAAATACCTGCAAAGTTATCCTGTGTAATACCTTTAAGCACTTCTTGGAAACTGGCTACTGGTGCCATCTGTGGAGCTAACTCTCTGTCTGTCTGTAAGTCTGCCTGTCTTTCTGCCTGTGTCAGAATGGTTTAGCCTCCATCCATACAGTTTAACTACAGTGACAAATATCCTTTAAAGGGGAATACCACTCATTTTCAACATTGAACCATGTCAGAGCTGTTATAAAATAAGAAAAAACTCCCCCCCCCCCCTCTATGTTGCCTAGAACTGGAGAATTGATTGTTGGGGTCATGTGATCAGTGACATACGGAAGGTGTACTCTTTGGCTCCACTCCGCCCTCTAGGCTGCGTCATTCACTAGAATTTCACTTCCAGCTGAAACAGTGCGACTTTCACAAGACATTGTACTTGTAGATAATAGAAATCAATTGGCTGGAAGGGAAATTCACCATTCTAGTGAAGAGTACACAAGAGTACACCTTCCGTATGTCACTGATCACATGACCCCAACAATCAATTCTCCAGTTCTAGGCGACATAGAAGGGGGGGGGGGACTTTTTTCTTATTTCCACACAACAGCTCTAAGGTATATTATGACATGGTTCAATGTTGAAAATGAGTGGTATTCCCCTTTAAGGAGCAATTCCCCCATTTTCAATATTATCTTCTTATAATTGGTCCTCATTAATGCTCATTATAAGATAGCACCATTTCTGTCTACTCGCTCTGTGTCTCAGAGGAGGGAGGGCTGTGGACAGTTCAGAAACCTGCCTTCAGTACCAATGACGTCATCAATGGGGATTCCAAGATAGAATGTCATTTGTTTGTTTTCACCAACCTTTGTCCTTAAGGGTTAGGTAAGGGTTTCCAACCCGGAAATTGCTTTAGGGACTGGAGTGTGTTATATGTATGGCTTCTGTTGCGTCTTACGAATAAGCCTCTTAGTTACAGGTCTTTGCACTTCTTGAATTGAACTTTGACACTCTGAGCTGCTGTAAGAGCAACTCAAATTGCCTTCCCTCACACACATACACTCCTTTAACGGGCTTACCGAAACACACTCTAGATGTGCTGTCAATGAATCAAGACTGTCAGAATATAGTGGGTGTCTGCTGTATATTGGTGGTTGTTCATAACTTGAATCTTATGTGATCTGGAAGATCGTGGAGCTCAATTATTTCAGATGTGTTATCGCAAAGGCAGACCGTTTCAATAGCTTTATACAATTTAATGCTATCTAGAGAAAAGACAGTAAGAAAGATTAAATGAATCCAATTTTCTCATATTTCTCAACTGATTTACTTTCTGGTTTCTTTCATTATGCTGGTTTTGGCAGTGAGAGGTTAGGGTGGTCACATAATCCCCTTACAGTTAAGCCTGCACCAGTTTAGACATACATACATTTTACATGGATTGACATATTGCCCTCTTGCTGGTCTGCTGACTGTCCAGCATCATGACATAACCACATCTTTATTGTGCTCCATATGTTACCAAACTGAAACAGTGCTAACTGGATTTTGATTCTGAACCAATCAAAAGTTTTCCTATATGGCTGTTGGTGAATTGGGCAAGGTTCCAGCTACATTCAGTATCCAAAGTATGGTGTTTTATAACCTGTATCATTGTTTTGAAATAATGGAATAAAGGAATGTGTTTATCATTAAGGTGAAATTCCCATTGGTGATCAGGATGTGTATAATTCTTTGTAATATTATATTATTTAGACACTGTGTGTGTGTGAATGGGTAAATGTGAAGTACATTGTAGAGGGAGGGGTCGAAATGCAGTCCATTTACTATTCGTGTTTAGTGCTCACAAGGGAGTCATCCATATGTTCCCCGGGTTCTATGTTCCCCCACTAAGTACGGTCCCCTCACAAGCATAAAAGAATCAAAACGCTGTGAAAGTTTACTCTTGAAACCATAAACCATAATGTGTTTTGGGCACATAATGGAGTACCCTGTATCCAGTGCTAGGGATGCACAGTATATCGGCCATCATATCTGTATCGCCGATAATTACTTTTTAGCATTAGCGATATTGGGATTGTAGATATCTAAATTATTCTCGATATGTGCCAAGTGCCAACCACATTGACGTATTGGTGGAAAAACAGCTTGTGTTAACCTATCTGATAAAATGGACTGCTCATCAGCTGGGGGATGACCCAAAGTTCACAAGTTCCATACCGTTTAGCAGTAATTGGCTGGCTGCCTGCTCTAACTACAGTACTTACATGTTTTAAGTCAGTTTGGACAGACATGTGGGGCATTGTAATTTACATTACCGCCCTGATTTTTGTTCTCAGTCTGGCCCTGTACAAACATAACTCACACAAGACATTAATGATAAGCATTCTTTGATAAGCATTATTTGATTGTCATTGCCGTGTGCCTTTTCATAGGCACACAACACCAAAACAGTGTTAGTTAGTTAGTTAGTAGTTAATTAGTTAGTTTATTTGTTTCGGTCATGATTTCACAAAACAGTTGAACATACATACACACACATGCACATGCACCACACCACACAGACACAACAATGGAGGGAGGTAGGGGTGTGCCCCCTATAGCGAAAATTTTCACTCCACTGATCCACTTTCTAGTTTGGTATGTGCATCTTCACCAATCATTACAGTAAAAAAAATAACATAGCCTTAAAAGAGTGCAGAGTTGAAGAAGCAAATCTCCATCGGGAGAGTTACAGAGGTTGGGGGCTGCCACACTGAAGGCCATATCCCCAAAGGTCTGCATGCTGGTGCAGGGAATAGGAGCGCTGCGGTCCTATTCAGACATGCGGTCCGACTGCAGGTTCTGTGAGTGGGGATGTTTATGGAGGAGGTCTGATAGGTACTTTTGAAGCTAGGGCACTGACACATTTATAGGTGAGGAGGAGAAGTTTGTAAGTAATGCTATTACAGTATAACAGGTGTACGGTAATCCCTACTGGTGGAAACTGGCATTGAAATATACTGTAGGTATTGATATCAATATTGGTCGATATTGGTGGATAAAATCCTATGTCATGCATCCCTAGCCAGAGTCCTTGACCGAGTCAATAGCCTAGAGCAGGATTTTCTATTTTTTGCAATGGCAGATTCGTCTGGCTCCCAGGCTACTCAGTGGCTGCCCACTGCTTCAGTAGAACTGCAACTGTTATTTTAATTGTTTTGTACGCATCTATTTATCTTTATGTGTATGTCTCTACAGGGGGCTTGTGTATGAGGCCATCATTTGACCCATGCTCAACCCTGTTTTAGATGCTACCACAGTGCAGTGACTATGAAACAACAAGAAAGTGTTGCTGCAACAACACTGCCATCAGATGGAACATGTTGGTAAGGTTGCACCCTTGATGTGGCTGGAGCTTACTGACTGAGGTCTGCATAACCATGGAGACCTCTCTGCTCGTATCCAATCAGAGCCCTCTTATAGTCTTTTTTCGTTCCTATTGCCGATGATGATTAGAGAAACATGACAATAATAACATGATTGCAAAGCAAGCAGGAAAATGGTGAATAAAGAGTACTTGGTTGCTATAAATGCAAGAGATTTTATCTTAAGGGTCCAATGGACCTTTTGGGCTCAATTTTAATTTCACAGTGCAACGTTGGCATAAGCAGTGTAACTGGATGGCGACGCATTGTGAGTTTGTAGATCGGCTATTTTCAAATGGCCGAAATATATATAGGGCTGAAGTGGTTAGTGTGTGTTTTGTGATAATAATCTAAATCTGCAAAGTAACTAGTAACTAAAGCTGTCAAATAATTGTAGTGGAGTGTAAAAGTACAATATTTGCCTCTGAGAAGTAGTGGAGTAGAAGTAAAGGTATTAAAAATGGGAAATACTCCAGTAAAGTAAAGAAAAACCTCAAAAGTGTACTTAAGTACAGTACTTGAGTAAATTTACTTAGTTACTTTACACCACTGGTAAATAGTGGGCGAAGCTCTAATCCATTACCACACTTAACCCCTGTACAAATTCGGTAGCCTATGTTAAAAAGGCAACGCAAACAACTTTATTGGGGTTTTGTGAGTGTGTTTATGTGCCGTGTGGATGTTTGTGTGTGAGTTTGTGACAGAGGGTGTGGCTGCACGGCGCACAGGCAATTATGGGATGATGTGTTATGTACTTTCGTGTAGGGGGGTAACCTTCAAATGCGTACCTAAGCATTTTGTCAAAGCTGGTTACAATCAGTCCGTATCGTACTACAAAAGCCAAACGCATACGTCAGACAGCACAGAGCCACACTGAAAATCGCACATTAAAGAATCGGGGGTTAAGCAGGCAGACACTCGTATGGCGCTGCACTTAACGTCTGTTTGTTTTATGGAGCCTGCGGTCGGCGGTGGTTGAATTTTTGCTGAGTAGTTGAGAGGCAGAACAGCAAAGATGGAACTGACGGCTTCCCACAGGGTTCTACACTCGACTAGCTAATACAGAGGGAGGGAGGGAAGGAAGGAGGGAGGAAAGGAAGGAGGGAGGGAGACCAGCAGGGGAGGGAGGGGTGTTGTTTTGGAAGACAAAAATAAGACTCAGAAAGTGAGGGATGATCATAACCATATGGAGGCTGCCTGTTTCTTTTCTTTTTCTTTTTTTCTTTTTGCTGAGAAGGGAAGGAGCAAGCGAGGCAGGGGATGGGGAGGGGAAGTGAGGGAGAGAGTGACAAAGGAGAAAGGGTGGCGGGGGTAAGGGGGAAATATGCTTGGGAAAAAAATAAACAAAACAAGAAAGGTCTGAAGATAAAGACAGGAAACCGGGGGAGAGTGAAGATGCTGGGACTGAGCCAAGCGACCCACCTGGGTGAGCGAGGAGTTTGTCATGTTTGGAATTTGAGGAAGGAATAGAGGACAGAGGGTCAAAGAGAAAAAGGGGGGCGTGAGGGGCATTTGCATGCTTTCTCTCTCTCTCACACACACACACACACACACACACACACACACACACACACACACACACACACACACACACACACACACACACACACACACACACACACACACACACACACACACACACACACACACAGTGTGTGCTGGTGGTGAGGTCGAGCCTCTTGCAAGAATTCTGTTGGCTGTGTCCGTCTGACCCCCCCTTTCGGTCTCTCTTCCTCTCTGCTCACATCTGGAACGGCGAGTCACTTCCTCTCTGCTCCGTCGGCGCTGCTGTGCTCTGACTTGGGGTTGTCCTCTACACCCTCCCGCCCTCCCTCCATCCCTCTCTCTCTCTCTCTCTCTCTCTCTCTCTCTCTGACAACACAGGGGAGAGCCGCTGGACAGATTGGAGCACTCTTGAGTCCCGACACACACACACACACACACACACACACACACACACACACACACACACACACACACACACACACACACACACACACACACACACACACACACACACACACACACACACTCACCCAGCACACATACACACCCACCATGGAACGGAGGAGACCCCCGGACTAGCCCACATCCACCAGGACTCTATAGTCTCCATGGAATCTGCACCGGGGAGAAGCAGAGACGGAGGCTCTGAGCAGAACTGCAACCATCAGCTGAACTTCTCTGTAGGGTGTTCCCTGGTTTCCTTATATGGCAACAGAGCTGGGAAATCATTTGAATTAGTCTGGTTTCTGTTGCATGCCTGCGTGATTCCAGTGCTGACTGGCTGAGTCCCATCCTGTGTGTGTGTGTGTGTGTGTGTGTGTGTGTGTGTGTGTGTGTGTGTGTGTGTGTGTGTGTGTGTGTGTGTGTGTGTGTGTGTGTGTGTGTGTGTGTGTGTGTGTGTGTGTGTGTGTGTGTGTGTGTGTGTGTGTGTGTGTGTGTGTGTGAGCGAGCGAGCATGCGCGTGTATGTGTGTGGCCACTGTATGTGCAGCATGATTTGTTTGTTTTGCCACTCTTGGTTCGTATTTTTCCCTGTTGTTTGCATGTGTGTGTGTGTGTGTGTGTTTGTTTTGGGACAGGACGAGGCCCCATGTTTGTGGTAAAGGTACGACTGCTGCCACCGCCTCAGGGGTAGAGAGACGGTTTCATTCAGGCTCCATTGCACCTCTCTCTCTCTCTCTCGCTCTCTCTCTCTCTCTCTTTCTCTCTCGCTCTCTCTCAGTGTTACAGTGGTTTATGTCAGAGCAACACGCACACACAGGGCTGTATTCTGCAACTTGAAGGGGAAAAGTGAGTCCTCTTCTTACAGGTCAACATTCTCCTCCAGGTGTTCGCAGGGCTGCTGGTCAAGAGGACGGAGCCGTCGTGGCGGTAGACAGACAGACATGATGTTCACAGGATGCCACCTTCGTGACAGGACGTGCCAGCGAACGGCCCCCAGCAGGACCCAGGATGTGCACAGCTGATACAGACGAGGTGTGTGTGTGTGTGTGGGGGTACCTGAGTGTGTCAGTTTGATGCGTCCACAATGGAGACGAGGATGACGGGACAAGCTCTGAGGCACTAAAGAGGACCACATGATTGGATCTCCTTTGAATGGAGCATCTCCCCAGCAGTGCCAGCCACGGCGTGGTTTCTGAACCGTTCTGAACCACTTTGTGTGTGTGTGCACGCACACGTGTGTTCAAAGACTATGTCTGTGTCCAACTTCTTCGTTCACCTCCTGCGGATTATCCCGATGACAACCCGCCGTCTCCACTAGAGACGGCCGTTGGCGCGGCTCATCATGTCCACGGCGATGTGGTATCACCGCGACATCAGCCGCGTGCACGCGGAGGATTTGCTGGCGCGGGCGGGGAGGGACGGCAGCTACTTAGTGAGGGACAGTGAGTCTGTGCCAGGAGCCTACGCCTTGTGCCTGCTGTAAGTATAACCTAGTAGTACACACATACACACACCACACACACACACACACACACACACACACACACACACACACACACACACACACACACACACACACACACACACACACACACACACACACACACACACACACACACAGTTCTTAAATCCATCTTTCTCTACATCTTCTCTAACTCTGCTCTTTCCTTCTCCTCTCTGTTTGTTTTTTATGCCTTTTGGCTGCTGTTGGTCAGTTACGCTATTCTTAGCTCCTGTCATCTTGCCTCATGATAATGATTACTTTGTGATCATTACACACACAACCACAAGAGTCCATTCCCTCACCTGCTCGCCAGTTTGAATGTAAAAGAAGTGCAATTTAAGCACCTTTTTCTTTAAGCTGCAACTGTAAACATATGATGTCAGCGTTTATGCATTCATGGTTTGACCTACAAACCTTCCAGTAAAAGCTGGTGGAAAAAGTGGATTTAAAAAACATTTATTCTCTATTTCCTATATCTATTGTATTTATTGTGTGTGGTGTCTGTACAGATTCCAGTGGTCACCCATTCACTAGACTTGTGTGGATTAACTGTCATTATTGTGTGATTCTGATTTTATGGACACATTCAGGATTTGAACCTCTAAAAAGCATTTGTCATAAAATGCTCCTTATGTTGGAGCTGTCTTTTACCTCTTTTGGAGAAAAAGGAATGTATACATTTAACCACCTGCTATACACAGTAAAATGTACCTTTTAATTTATCCATTTGTAACTGAGAGTGCACAAACAAAAGTTACTGTGGCAGGTAGGATGGTAGGAACACATCAGTTCTCAACCTTTGTGGAACGTCTCAAGGTTCAAGGTTCCTTATTTACAGCAGAACACACACGCACACACACAAACAAAGACGGATAGATATAGATGTTAGATTTTCTTTTTACATATATTTACATATATACAGTATGTATATACAGGTGTACATAGCAGCCAGGGTATAGTAGCAGTTAGCACCAAATAGAGACAAGAGTCTGAATCTGTGAATGGATTCAGCAGCTTCGCTCTCGCTGTCATCTCCATCAGTCTCACTCTATACCCTGCCAGCGGGCAGCGAGGAGAATGTTATTATGACTGAAGGGGTAGCTTAAGGGCCAGGTCAAGGGCATATAAATGAACATATACATGTACATGCACTCGAGCTCCAGTGTGGTCATGCTGTCGAGGCTCGCCGAGCCGAGCCGCACGCTCCTGGAAGTCTCAGTCGGTCCCCGCCGTCTCCCCCACCACCTTCCCCTCCTGTCTTCCCCGGGGCCCCTGGAAGAGGGCGGGGAGCGCCAGTGACCACACCGCTCTCTCGCTGCTGCTCATCGGCCCGAGCCAGACACATTCCTGAAAGCTGAGCCTGGCTGCTTACGCTGCTCCCTTTTTCCTTTAACCCCCAGCCCCCCCCCCCCCCTTCACACACACACACACACACACACACACACACACACACACACACACACACACACACACACACACACACACACACACACACACACACACACACACACACACACACATATAGACACACACACAATTTTTCCTATTTTTTTTATAGCTTTCTCTAGTTCCACTTCCAACACTGTATTGTTCTGCTGTTTCTTGCTGTGCCGCAGCCTCACTTGTTCCTTCAGTCCTGCTGTCTCTTCAGTGATGGACAAAAGCGATGACATACGCTGTATTTTACCTCACCGGGTCTAAAATGAGACACTACATCAGTAATGTGTGAAATCACTGGCGTCTTGTTGTGAAAGTTTTACGGTGTCTTTAACTGCTGCCGAACATCTGGTCTTTATTTTAACGCTGAATTGAAGCTCATTCTCTCTCTTTTTGACTGCTATTTTTTGCTACAGTATAAGTGTATTGTGGCAAAGGTTGTAACGGAATTACTTTCTGTTCTTTTTTTTTTACAGATTCCAACGTCACGTTCACACATATCGCATTCTCCCCGATGCTGAGGGTCTTCTGGCCGTGCAGGTGAGGATCCATGTATGCTCCCCTCTCAGCATTACGAAGTGGAGAGAAAACACACGCACGCACGCACACACACAAGCACACACGCACGCACGCAAGCACACACACACGCAAGCACACACGCACACACGCATGCAGGCACGCAAGCATGCACGCAAGCATGCACACACCCGCACGAACGCGCACGCACACACACACACAGTCGCACGCACACACACACAGTCGCGCGCACACACACACACACACACACACACACACACACACACACACACACACACACACACACACACACACACGCACACGCGCACACACACGCACACACAGCCACAACCAACCATGGAACAAACTGTAAGTACAGTGCAGAACAACGGCCCGTCAGATGGCCCAAAGCGTCAAACAATGGTTTGTTCTCCTCTCCCTTGTTGTGAGGAGAACAGGGAATGCGTTTGTCATTCTTTTTCTGTGCCGGATCTGTTAAAAAACTGCAAGCTGAAGCCTTGTTGTTTGAATAGCATCTCTACCATGAGGCTGCATGCTTGGAGCATGATCTCAGTTGCACAGAGGGGAAATTGTGTGTCTGCATGTGTGTGTGTGTGTGTGTATCAGAGATTCCTACTCTACCCACACATTGGGTCATTGACCGATGGGTGGGTTTATTTGTTATGTGTGTGTATGTGTGTGTGTGTAACTTGGACGTTTGTTCTATACATAATGGGTCCGTTGGACGATGTGAGATACAATCATGGTGGTGAATGTTCTTTGAAAAACACCAACCAGAATGGATTATTTAATTTAGTTTTCATTATCAAAGTGGAGAAAAGTGCAATTTAGGACACACACACACGCAAAGACACACACAGAAAAAGAATGTTGAAGGGGCAAACCACAAGCCAGCCTCTGCATTCTTTAACAGTGTCTGCTCAGTAAAACTCAGAGAGCTCAGTCAAGGATTGTCTCTCAGTCATTATCAAGGCTTCGACTTGGAATGAGCCACTGTTTTCAGGGGAAAAATACCCAAACCTGTACCACCTTTTCATCTGTTTCCACCGACATTTTGTCAAAGTGCCTAGGACTGCATTTGCTCCACTATACTCGCAAAATATATTGTATGCTTTGACTTTTTGTTTTTCTATGAGGGCAATGGAGATATTTTTGGGGCTACTTTGCCTCTCGCTGTTTCTTTTTTTCCCTCTCATTGCTTTGTAATTGCTTTTCAAGAGTTCCTTGTGGGATGAAAAATTGAAAGCATCTACTAGCCTATTTGAAGATTTCCTGGCAAAAGCGCCAAGTACTGTACCTCGTGTCCAAAAGAGGAAAAAAAAAGGTTTCTGTCACCACACAATGAAAACAAAAGTATCTAAAATAAGTTCTGCCCTGAGAGCCCCAAAGACTTAGCACATGTGTATTTGCGAGAGGGTGTCTGAATCTGTGTGTGTATGTGTATTTCTGAGGCTGTCATCATATCATGCTTGCATGTGGCCTAAATGTGTGAGAGTTGACATGAAGAACATCCAAGCTGTTTGTTTATGGGGGTTTGTACAACATGTATGTTGTAGAACAGATACTTGGTCAGGCAGTTTGAGCGCTGGAACAGGCTGACCATGTTGGGCAATCTACTTTCAAAATAGTAGCCTACTAGTTACTCTAGTAAAAAAAACAATTGAGCTAAAATCTCTTTTCAAAATAAGCAGCTAGCTACACTACAACTTACTAAGTAAAAGTAGCTAGCTATACATTGAAGCAACTTTGTATCTAATGCAGTTGGTAGACTGAGGACATTTTATGATATTCAGTGATTGAATAAAATATACGACAAATGAATGTAGATGGAGAATTCTCTCTTTGAATCCCACTACAACATCTCTTTCATCTGAATGGTGTTTGTTTTTTCACCCGTCATGCAAATAGACACATATTCTATAAGCCTGATTCATAGTTAGTTGCGCGCCGGTCTAGCTCGCGGAAAATAACTGATCTACAAGTTCAGAGAGGTTTTGTGTCAGCCATTTTTGTTGCGTGACACCCACACGCAGAATATAAACTCAGCCTTTAGTTTCACCAAGTGACTGAGGACTGGCCACCATTCTGGGCCCGTCTCAAACATAGGTACAGCAAGTTGAGAATGGACAGGGCGCTCGGATATTAACCTGATATTAAACATTATGTTTCATTTGATGCTTTGTACGCATATGATTTGATGCATTGATGAAGTCAATAAGTAAATCATAAACGTATAGTAGCACCAGTATGCTGCTAGCTTGTCTGTGTTCCATGTCACCGACATGTGTTTACAGTTGAGCTTTGTACTGTAGGTAGTGTTTTGGGTCATCACAGCCTGTGAACATGCATACATGTTTGTGTGTTAAAACAAAAACATAAACTTAAGGCCTACCCAGTGAAATCCTCAGAGTGTAAAGGTCAATCTGGGTCAATCAATTCTTTTTAGAGTTAAGAGCTGTGTTATGTACTCAAAGTTATGTATTTTGTATAAGATGACTGTGTGTGTGTGTGTGTGTGTGTGTGTGTGTGTGTGTGTGTGTGTGTGTGTGTGTGTGTGTGTGTGTGTGTGTGTGTGTGTGTGTGTGTGTGTGTGTGTGTGTGTGTGTGTGTGTGTGTGTGTGTGTGTGCGTGTGTGCGTGCGTGTCCTGCAGACCACACAGGGCGTGCAGGTCAACTGTTTCCGTACTCTGGAGGACCTGGTGTTGGGGTACCAGCACCCCCATAAAGGTCTGGTCACTCCACTCCTCTACCCTGTTTTTCGTGACACAGACACTGGGGAAGAGAGCTCAGGTACTGTAGCACCATTGTTCAATACACACAAATGACATGAATGGTTCTCAACTAATAGTTTCATAAATGTTTATATTGACCTGTGAAGTTAGGACTCACTATTTTCACAGGCATTAGAAGAACGTCGTATGACCTGCCTTTGGGTTCTGAGGTCACTTGTTATCTAAGTATAAATTACGCAAGTCTCTGCGTGCATGTGGGTGCGCATATCTTTCCTTCGCATATCTCAAGAACTGTCAGACCAATCATCCTCAAACTTGCCGAGTGTATCACAAAGGACTCTAGGGAGTTCAGTGCCCAGTGTCGGTCAGATCGGCACAGATTTGACTGTTATAACTATAAATGGGCATTTATGGAGATCTCTCTATCTGTCATCAATATGATGTCATACTGTAGTACTGACATCATAGACTGGCCTCCCCAAGTACTATGATAATAGAGCATCGTCTGACGTCACTGCCGCTAGAGGCCGCTATCCCCGGATCACAGTGTATTTCTTTCTATCGAAATTCCCCATAGAGAAATCTTAGATCGCGTCATATTTCTTATATGACGTGATCTAAGATTTCTCCGTTTCTCTGTTACAAACATACAAATCAGCCAGTCGATTGTATTCATATGGACATGAAGCATCAGTTGACGGAAATGATATCATAACCGGGGGGCATGTGTTCTCAATGGGCATCGTTCCCAACAGGCATCGGCCCAGACTAGTCATACAACATGTACTGCTCACGCTATTGCCTCCCTCCACTGGCTCCCTGTTCGTTACAGGATTCAGTTTAAGATTTTAATGTTTGTTTTTAAGTCTTTAAATGGGTTGGCACCAATGTACATATCAGAGCTTCTACCAGTCATTGTCTCAGGCCAGGCTGAAGGCGTGGCCGAGACTATGTTTTGCACCCTGTCTGTGACTCTCTGTCCGTCCGTCCGTCCGTCCGTCTGCGAGCAGCTAATCTCCAGCTCTGTTGGCCCGATCGAAGCGAATTTTTCAGATTGGCGTGTTATAGCGCCACCAGGAGGCCGTTTTTTAATTCTTAAACATGTAATATGCAACAGTGGGGAAAAAAGATCACAGCTGAGAATGTGTCTTTGCATCTGCCCTTAATTCCCACACTATTTACTGTCAATTAGTTTTTAAAGTTTTGACATCATATTCTGTTTGGATGGACAGATGATGAGAAGCCAGCCCCAGTTCCAGTGTCAGCCAACAACACAGTGCCTTCCACAGGGCTGCGAGCATCACCAGTACCACCTAACACACCTTTCCTGAACAAGCTACAGGAGCTGACCGCACCCAGGTACCGAACATAACCACTTAAGCCCTATTTTATACTTTGTCTATTCGAAAATAGCCGACCTGGAAGCCTTCGATCATTGTAAGCTTGTAGATCAGCTATCTACAAAAGATTTTCTTTTTTTAAGAATTTGTCTTGAAAAATGTTGAAACTTAAAAAGAAATGTGACAAATTGATTCTCAAAATAGGACAACCCAAACCATTTCAACATATATGAACTGTCCAGGTGATTTTGCTGGCATTACACGTATCATGGAACTCATATCTGAACTGTACTTCCACTCTCCTCTCTGTTAACAGCATGGCAGGTGAGGTGGTGGCGCTGCTTGGTGACTATCTGCGCAGTGAGCTGCTTTTTGACATTGAGAGTGTCAATAGAGGGGAGACAAGTCTACGACACCTCCAACGCATCCTCGGCACCTCTTGTCTGGGCCTTAACAGGTTATAATTACTCTGGTCATACTTTACTTTTAATGGTTAGACTCTAGTCCAGGGGTGGGCAACCGCCTCTTTTTTTAAATCTACCATCAGATTGGGCTATTGAGGTGATCAATTGAGTTGATCAAAAACAACCGTTACTGTTTGAGGTGCATACATCTTTGCGTGCGTGTTCATCATGCGTGTTCATCTGATCCACAGTGAGATTGACCTGACCCTGTCTAGTCTGGAGACCCTGGCTAAGGTGTTTGACCACCCTACTTACCCTATTAACTGCACAAAGGCACTGGTACGTTGCAGGCTGCAGCAAATGTATTCAAAGCGATAAGATGTTACATGACGTCACAATCACTTAGCTTCATTAACCCATTAAGACCTGAAAGACAATTCTACAAGTGCCTTCTAAATCACTATAGTTCTCAAACTCTTTCATGCCAAGGACCCCCACATTGATATGTGTATTTGGCATATCATCCCCCATCTGAAAACCTTATGTTGCTATATAGCTAAAATCTAAAATGATTCAGATGCTTTCCCGCATTGAATGGGTTAATGAAGGTAAAATAACTATATAATATCTGCATAAAGTTTTTAATGTATCCTCCTCTTATTCTGTGTGTGGGACAAGGGTCAAGAGTTGGAGCTGGACAGCCTGCTGTGTAAGATCTCAGCCTTGGTCAGCCTCCTTACCTCTCTGGAGAAAAGAGTAAGTATAAAGTATAATAACCTGAAAGTTTAGGCTTTAGCTATAGCCCTCATAATCTTACTAGAAACTTCATTAGGAATGACCTGGTATGATATAGTACGATGTTATGTACTTTACATTTTTCTTACAAGCTTCATTAGCAATGACCAGGTAGGTGCTCGGGTGGCGCAGTGGTAAAAGTCCCTGCCCACCACCACGGAGGTTGTGGGTTCGAATCCACCGTGGTGCATCTGGCTTGGTTGAGCGTCTACATGAACACAATTGGCCCGTGTTCGGGGGAGGGAAGCCGGGCGGGGAGGTTGATATCGGGCATTGCACGTACTCCTACGGTGCTGCAGCGGCACCTGTCAGCGGGGAGTGTTGGGCAGGAGGAGTAGGATGAAGGCTCTACGTCCTCCTGGTGGGGGCTCCTCACTGGCAGGTGAGTCAGCAGGATACGACAAAAAAGTAAAAAATATCCATGAATTCAAGTCTCCATGGGATGACTAATCGATAGGAAAAAAGCCATTTTGGGGGTGAACTATCCCTTTAAGACTGTCAGCCCTCTGTCCCTGTCTGCTAGGTACTCAAAGCACTCCAGGATGCGGTGACCAATCACAATCTGGCAGTGCAACCTCCGCCACCTGTCCCCGAACCAACACCTCCTCCTCCTCCTCCTGCTGCTGTAAAGACCCACAGCAGGCCGCTGCCGGTCCACTCCTTTCAGGTCAGTCAGGCAGAGAGAGGCACTTAACCACTTAAACCCAAGCCCCCAGAGCCACGGTAGAACAGTCAAATGGCCGTCGCCTGGTGGTCAAATCTGAGAATGCAATAGAGCACCGAAGTCTGACGTAATTTACGCATCCTATGGGTCGCGTTTTTTTCCCCCCATACTGAATTCCCATAGACGTGTTTAATATCGCGTCAAATAAGAACTGTGTTCCAAAAATAAACAAATGATCCCGGCGGTTTGACTCTTCATTGATATGAAGCATCAGCTGACGGTGAGAAAACGCTAATGTTACTTCCGCCAAATTTGTGTGACTGACTATCAGAAACGATAGAGAGCCTCCTCCCTGACAATATCGCCGAGTCCATTATTTATGGACCACAATTCTTATATGAGACGATTCTAAGATGACCCAATGTTATTCTCCATAGAGAAATTACTTCCGTGACCCAGGGGATGAACGAGTGACGTCAGGACTTCTGTACTCTAACTTCCGCATTTAAAACTCCACTGTGCATGCTTCTACCGTTTGAAACCCTAGTGCGCCTGCTTGGTGCTCAGGACTTCCGCATTTGGGCACCCAAAATGCGGAAGTAGGGCGTTCTTCCGGGTGCCTCAAACGCCAGTGAGTAACTTTCATTGAAATTAATTGGTGGGGGCGGGGCCGTCCGCCCTCTAGATATGTTATAACTCTATGCTAAAACCCCATATGGTTGTGCGGAGTCCCTCAGGGCTCTATGCTAGTGTCTTTTCTGTTCCCTGTTATTGCGGGGAAAGCTTTTGCAGGAAAATAGTCGATCGACAAGCTTACAACGTGTCGCAGAATACGGATGATCAATGCTGGGGTTAAGTGGTGAATTTTGAGTTACTTTTACTTTACTTACTTACTTACTTATTACTTACTACTTTAGTATATACATTTTTCCATACTTTATACTTTCACTACAGCCCAGAGGGCCACTACAATTATTTGACAGCTTTAGTTGCTAGTTACTTTGTAGATTTAGATCATTATTACAAAACATGCATCAACCAATTATGCCCTATTTTATATTTCGGCTATTTTCAAAAACATTTCACACATTTAGAAGCTTTTTCATGCCAAGGACCCCCCAATTGATATATATTTGGCCGCAGACCCCCATCTTAAAATGTTTTGTGCCAGCAGGGACCCCCCAGAAAAGAAGATTTGTGCAAAAAAAAAGAAGCTAAATTATTCAAAAAATATTATTCAAAAGTATATCTGCTATTTTTGAATAGCCAATTTATAAAATATGGATAAAGGAGGTTATAATGATTGTGATGCTGTATTATTCTTTTTTTGCTCCTCTTTGGTCGTAATTCAACGTTTTGTTTGTTTGTTTTTGCATGTTTTACCATTTGTGTGTACCAACATTTGTTTTTGCATTAGGTCTACTCTAACTGCGTGTTACATGGTGTGTGTGTGTGTGTGTGTGTGTGCAGGTGAAGATGGTGCGCTACGGCAGGCAGACAGTGTCTGTAGATGTGGACACAGGGGTGTTGCTGTTTGACAGGAAGACTGGCTCGTTTGGTGTAGAGACAGTCTCGCACGACCGGAGTAAGAGAACGGCCATATTACCAATGCCATACCCAGGGTTCGATTTGTATTTTACAATGCTTTGGAAATAGCAAATAGCATTTACTTACGTAAATCTACGTTTTTTTGAACAGCCAAATTTTGCTGGGGACCCCCTGCAAAATTTGGACGCCAGGGTTAACTCTTGAACAATTTGACAACATTTTACAAATTGTGAACATTGTGACGCTGGGGTTAATGTGGTTAAAGTACATTGTAATTAAACTGTTAAATTGCGATGTTAAACATAAATATCAAACATATCAGACTTTCCCAAAAGGAAATGCATGTATTTAATTCAGCCTGATCAGAAGCAAGGATATATATATACAGTATATCCCCACCAGTCACCAGATATATATACACAAATGAATATCAAAAGCAGAGGCATGGATCCCCCCCCCTCCCAGCAAATTGAATCCTGGTCTTATCTGTCCATTTAGCAATTATAACCTTGTCGATAATGAGTAATGACCTATAGAATGCGCGTGTATTGCGTGTCAGTCCTGCAGCTCATCAAGTTCCAGAGCAGCCCAGCAAAGGTACGCATGGTGGTGGACAGCCATCACAACACGCCCCGAGAGCTGACGTTTGAGAGTGCCAGGGTAAGTGAGAGAGAACGGTCAGACATTCTTAGCCTGGGACCAGACGAATCTTGCCCTCTGCGATTTGGGTCTGGCATCGCTCAATTGTGAATCCATTTCCTACTCCAGAAGTAGGCTAAGACATTCTGATCCATGCCAATTTGATACATGTTGTATAGAACATGGGTTCCCAAACCCCCCGCCAAAACATATTTGAACTGGGGACTCCCCAAACAATTTAGTTTGACTCGGTTCCACAGATAAATATTGTGAAAATAGCCGAACTACAAGCTCACTTGTAGAGCCAAAATTTAAAAAAAAAATCTGCTTTCTTAGGTAATATTTGACAATTTGGCCAATGTTTGACATTTTTTTAATAGTATATATTTGTGGTTACTTTTGACGTAGTTATGGTCTTATTATTAGTTTATTTCTTTCATTTGAGGTATTAAAAAGGTCTTAAAAGTCCTTGAATTGTTGTAAATTGTAAATTGGAGAAATGTGCAGATACCCTGCATACAATACAATACATTTACTGTTGAGTGAGAAAACAATGTTGCACATTTAAGCCAATTATCTGCGGACCCCACCTAAATCATTTGGGAACCACTGGTACAGAAAGCCAGAACTCCACTGTGTGATTGAGTATTGTCTCTTCCAGAAGCGGGAGGCCTTCTGCCAACTGCTCCAGCTGATGAAGACCAGACACTCCCAGCTGACTGAACCTGATTCAGTCTCAGTGTTTGTGGGCACCTGGAACATGGGTAAAATAACTGTGGAAATATAACATTTTCTTTCTGGCGGTCAGCCCTTTCCTCCACTGAATACAATTTAAAAGGCCAGAATTATTTTATTTTTTCACATTTGTGGGAAAACAAACCCTCCGAACAGAGATATAAAGTCGGACTTGTGAGAACAAACCTCTGCTAAGATATCAAGCTGGAATCGCAAGGAAAGACCTCTCAATTTGTATTCAGTGGCGCAAATGAGCTTCCATACACCTAATGAGTGCTGGTCATTGCATTGGATTTTTTCTTTTTAGATGAGATTTATTTTTGTTGAGCAACACCTTCGTACGGCAAAGTATCAATAGTGTAACTCACCGCCGAAAAGAGTTGATTTTCAACAAAAAAAAACAAACTTCCGCCGTCTGTCCTGGGGTGTTTTTTTATTTGTACGTACAGGAAGCTCCCCTCCCCCGCGGAGCCTACAGTCCTGGGTGACGTGTTGTGGCTTGGGACACACCCCGGACGAGTCCACCGCGCTGCTGCCCCATGACATCTATGCCCTGGGGACTCAGGAGAACCCTCAGGGGGAGAGAGAGTGGACGGAGCACATCAAGGCCACCCTGCGCAGCTACACTCAAATTGACTACAAACAAGTAGGGCCTACATCGTCCTGGTTTAGCCTATACTCATTATCCCTAGTTACTTTGTAACACACATAATTATTCTTTTTAGAATTCTTAATTCAGTGGTTCCCAAACAATGGGTCGGGACCCATTTTGGGTTAAATATCCACACAGACTTGTCCCTTAAGCTTCTGTACATCCTGAAACAGAAACTCATAACATGTCAATAAGAGAATAGATAATGCAAAGGTTGAACTGTAATGGCTACTACTCTTCATTTTGTGTGACTTGTGTGTAGTGTAGCCAGTGTCAGACATGTGGGGTTGATCAGTCTTGACTCTTGAGATATTCACCATTTGAAGAAAAAAGAAAGACACCTGCCACCGCTAAATAGATACTGTGCAATGGGTGCTATGCATTTTCCCCTTACAGTGCAGCTTTTCAAAATTACATTTCATAATAACAATAAAAATGTCATGGAATTCAGTGGGTGGATAAGGCCCATTCTCGTCACCTCTTGTAATGTAAGACTCTGCCCTGCAGGTGGCAGTGCAGTCCCTCTGGAACATGAGGCTGGCCGTGTTCGTGAAGCCAGAGCACGAGAGCCGCGTCAGCCACGTGAGCACAGCCAGTGTGAAGACTGGCCTGGGGAATACACTGGGTATGTATGCTCACCATCATCCCAGTTCTACACCAGTGGTTCTCAACCTGTGGGTCAGGACCCCCAGGGGGGTCCCAGTCCCCACATGATTTTTGGGGGGTCCCCAGATGACAGTGAAGTGACAATTTAACGGAATAATGACCTTTTTAATACAAAAGAAATACCATTACTGCATCAACAGTTTCAACAAACTATACTGGTCAAACATTGGCCAAATTGTCTAATAAGTAAGAAGCTCACAACGTGTTGCGTTGCGAGGCGTTCTTCACAATATTTATCTGTGCAACCAAGTCAAACGAAATGTAATACCTCAACTCCTACAATTCCACGTGCTTCTCAGGATGGGGGGGTCCCCAGCTCAAATATGATTATTTTGGGGGGGTCGCAGTCTGAAAAGGTTGAGCGCCACTGTTCTGCACAACGCTCACATGACCTCACCGCCACAAATACCTCAGCACAGATAACCACACAGCAGGACACTGACAGTCACTGACAAATAGCTGACCACTCCATGGCCGACGGCCAAAAGCACCAGCACGTCATTAACAGGAAGAAAATATGTTGATCTTAATTCAGGTTTCTGGGAATGTTTTTCTGTTCCAGGAAACAAGGGAGCGGTCGGGGTGTCCTTCCTTTTCAACGGAACCTCTCTTGGGTTCGTTAACTGCCACCTGACCTCTGGCAGTGAGAAAGTTATCAGGTACACTTTTTTAATTGTGAAGCAAATTTCTTATCAAATACATTCAAACCTATGATGCCCTATTGTGGTTCTCAAAGTGGGCTCAGGGGAAATCAATTAAATCAATTTAACCACTTTAACCCTATATTTACACTGGCTATTTGAGAATAGCCAATTTACAAGCTCACAACGATTGGCTATGTTCAAACAATCTTGAGGAAAATAAAGGGGGAAAAAATTGGTGGTCCTTGACATGAAAACGTTTGAGAACCATTGCCCTTTTGTGCTGTTCCAGGAGGAACCAGAACTTTGTAGATATCCTCAGACTGCTGTCTCTGGGTGACAAGCAGCTCAGTTCCTTTGACCTCAGCCTGCGCTTTGCCCACCTCTTCTGGTGTGGAGACCTCAATTACAGACTGGACTTGGATGTACAGGTCAGGCAAGGCACAGAGAGTTCCTTTTATTTATCTTTGTTCGCTTTTATTCATCCTAATCATGTCTTAATAATAAATGTCACACACACACACACACACACACACACACACACACACACACACACACACATATACATCAGTAAAGTCCACAAAATCACACTTCCTGCTCTCCACTCACACTCCGCAGGACATTTTGAAACATGTTTCCAAGAGGGAATTTGAGGAACTCATGTGTGCAGACCAGCTGACCAGGGAGAGGCACAAGAGGAAGGCCTTTCTCAATTTTAGTGAGTAACGCCTCGCTGTTTCTCTTTGCTCTCCATCCATTTCAGATATCATGTCTGTATAGAGTCATATAGAGTCCAGATATTTGCATAGAATCTTGATTTAACTCCTGAGTGTAAAAATGGACACGTAATTGTCCATCTTTAAACTCCCAGAGTTAAATCATCACATCAGATTTGACTGTGTAGAAGCTTTATTAAAAACAAATGACACTGAACGTAAACATGAAGGCGTTGGAATGCGATTGGCCTCTCATCCGAGAAGCTTTGACAGTTGCACTAATTAGTGGGGAGTACCTGACACTTAACCTCTGTGTGCATCCACACAGCGGAGGTCACATGACAATCATAGAACATCACAGAAGACCATAATACATTTTAGAGAAGACAGGCTGCATTAACCACTTAAGCCCTATATACTTTAGGGCTTTGTATGACGAATAATGAAAATAGCTGATTTACACGCTCACAACAGTCTACAAGCTGTTTGCAGTTCTCTGACACACCAACTCTCACTCCCATTGAAAGCTGGAGGAGGGACGTTGACATAGGAATTAGGAACACGCTGGGCTTAACGTCTCAAACAGATTCACACCATTCACAATTCCAGCTTCTATTCTATTTGTCATGTTTGTCACACTTCATTGATCACGGTCCTCTACACCTAATCTCTTGCTCGAAAATAGCAGATCTACAAGCTCACATTCACGACATGACGCGTTGTACTGTAAGCTTGTGAAGCTGCTATTTTCACCAAATGTTCGTCCTAGAATAGGGATGCTAGACTAATTAGCAGAACTGACGAAGCCTCTCGGATGAAAACATATTCAAGTATAAATTGTTGTTAATTAAGCTTTCGGTTATGTTAGAGAGAATTTTCTTAGATTTTCTTTTTGCTATGCAAATGCTGTGAGTATATTATTTTGGGGCTTCAGGAAAGTAGTTTTATCCTGCTTAAAAGTACCAGATAAGGTCCAGATAAGGCTTTTCAGATTATGTCAGGTAATTGCTGAAAACTATATAGTAATGCCCTCTTAGAACTCCATTTGACAGTTGAGCAGAACCACCATCAAGTATTTTCAGATACAGTCTGACCCAGGCGTAATTTGACCATACCTTTCCCTTATTCTTCAACAATTTTCCATTTGTACATTCTCCCTCTATTTGTCATGGTTAAGAGGAAGAGAAGATCGCATTTCCACCCACCTATCGCTATGAGCGGGGCTCGAGAGACTGCTACCTATGGCAGAAGTACAAGACTTCTGGGGTGAGTCAGTTCGCCTTCTCATTCAGCCTATATAACTATTTCTGTCTGCTCTCAGTATACCATAAAGGCGGGTGCAGTTCAAGCAGAGCTACAGCCGCATAATAATGGCATCATAAAGGATGTGGTGAATGGTGATGGAGGCATGTGATTGTTTCTCCTGAGAGGCGACTATAATTGAAAAGCTGATTTTCTGTTTTATTGTGGATTTCTTTCTTTTTTTAATGATGCATAATTTATGTTGTATTTTAATTTTTGTTATTTTTGTTGTAATTTTATATGGCTGCTACCGTGGCCAGGTTTCTCTCTCTCTGAGATTTTTTTTTATCTCACTGGGACTTCCTGGTTAATGAAAGGTAAAAATAAATAAACAAAAGCGAGAAGGACAAAGGCCCTCTCAGTACATTGTGCGTCTTTATCAGAGTCATTTAAACAGCAGGTTGTTTCTCACAGCCTGAGATTGCGAGGCACATTTTTTAGGTACATATATTCTGCGTGATGTCAAGTCCTCTAAAACATTTGAGCCATATATGGGTGACTATTTTTATGTGTAACCAAATCCAGTTTACAGAGGGTCCATAGGGATAGATGGTTTTGACAGCAGCTGCCATCGCCACTAAAAATAGAAGGAGAATAGAATTACCTCACAAGTTGAAAGGGGAACGTCTGGTATAATATGTGGCATAAATGGAACGGAGTGCACCTTCCACTGCCCATCAGCAAACACACAAATGAAAGACTTCATGTTGAACTTCTTAACCAATTAAACCCTACAGTATATATTTACAGTAGTTGACAGGGGTCCCCCAGGGGTCCTTGGCCCCCTCCTTTTTGACCCTTAACAACAAATCTCCATGACAAAAATAGCTGATCTACAAGTTCATGGTGAGATTGTAGATCTGCTATTTTCACCAAACATTCACTTAATATTATTATGACATGCCCAGAATTGGGACGCTAGGGTACATGTGGTTAACTATCTAAGTGGATTTGTCTGTTAACAAAACATCTACTGATGCACAAACTTGGACACATCATCAGTGTTGTTTCCTAAGTGGATTTGTCTAATGTAAGTCTAATTGTGTTTCAGTCAGGAACACTCAAGTCAAAGTAGATTTTACCATTAATTGCAACAAATTGAATACAGTTAAACCTGCCGTTAATGGCTCCGCTCTTGGGATGTTCCCTACATTTTGCTTAAGCAGCATGCTAAGCAAAATCAGGGAACACTAAGCAAAAGCCCCCATAGGTATACAAGGGCAGGCCTAAGCAATACATTGACAGATTGACTTGAAGCAGCAGACATAAAATCACGATAGAATATATAGTAAAAGTGTAGCAAGCAGCAAGAGAAGCAGAGATCTAATGAATGGAGAAGCCATATTTAAAGGAGCCGCTCTGTTAAGAGTGTGATCTCTGATTGGAGTGTAGAAAAGTGTGACTGTTTTAGTAATGGCCAGCAGAGCTGTGGATGGAGAGTAGGAAAGCCGATTACAGCTGAGGCATGTACTGTATGACTCCTGTGCCCTGCATGAACTAACGCTATGCTTCATTTGTGCAGGTGCGAGTCAATGTGCCATCATGGTGCGATAGGATTCTATGGAAGTCCTATCCAGAGACACACATCATCTGCACGTCATATGGTAAATTCTGGAGATCAAAACCAAAAAGTGTTAAAAAAGAAAGCAACTAGGAAAGGAAATGAATAAGACAAAGACAGACACAAAAAATGCCCTAACAAGCAAAAGTGAGTAATTAGGACTTGGACATAGACAGTGAATTGGATGTGGCGTTCCTGAATTAGACATTTGGGTATTTGTTTCAATGTTTTACGGTAAAATGTCAGTGGCTCTGTAAGTGAATAATGGTCAACCCTACATCGTGGGCTGTGGTCTATAAAGGAACAGAGTCATTTCCTGCCATTCATCTTAAGCCTGTTATGTCTACCCCTCAGCATACTATGAAACTAGCACAAATCTAAAGTATCAAACAGACTCAGGCCATTGCACTGCTTGTGACCTTTCTCCTGTTTTCACAACCCGTGTGTTTGGAACAGACTTGTTCGTCAAAACAACACCCAAATCTACTAGAATATCATCACAATTCAGTCAGAGGAATTCAACTACCATGCAGTTACTGTACATGCATATACACAGTTCTCTAATTAGTGTCATGTTATAAAATATAAACAGTATTCAGAACTACTTCATTGACTAGCTAAATGTGATATTTACTTCAATGGCTATGATTATGACTGAGACATGTATGTCACCAGGTTGTACAGATGACATATTCACCAGTGACCACTCGCCTGTTTTCGCCACATTCCAAGTAGGGGTGATATCGCAGTTCATCTCCAAAACAGGTAATATCTTTGTTGTGGCTCTTGGGAAACACAAATGAAAGTGTCCATAGCATTCCTTATGTAACAACCCTTGCCTTGAATTTCCAAAAGATCCAAACTCAGTCATGCAAAAGGCCTGGATAGAGCTTGAAGGTGTAGAAGCTATTGTGAAGACTGCAAGCAAAGCCAAGTTCTTCATTGAGTTTCACTCATCCTGCCTTGAAGGTATGCCAGCAAAACATAAAGCCTAATTTATGCTTCAACAAAAAGGGGCCGTTTTAAATTATGCCTTTTTTTCCTTTCACACTTTTTCCACAAGTGCATAAATGAGGCTTAAAGCAGTCTTCGCTTTACATAACGCACTAGCTAGAGATAGAATGTGTCTTTTTTTCACAGAGACACGCCGCTCTAGTGAGAATGACTCGCAGGGCTGTGATGTGCCTGGGTTCCTCAAACTAGGCTGGTCCTCCAAACAGCTTCCAAAGGTTAGCGCAGTACTGTATTTTAGGAGATAGTTGGAAAATATATAATAAGCCAAATACGTCCAAGTTGCTAATTTGTGTGTTCTGTGTACATGCTCCCTAGCTTCCTCCAATTGTGTCCGACTTGGAATATCTTCAAGATCAGCACCTGCTGTTGTCTGTCAAGTCATGTGATGGGTTTGAGTCATACGGTTGGTCTTTGGCGAAACTATTTTGGTTTTTAATTGTCACAATTCAAAATGTCTTACTTTTGTGGTAATTTCGTAGTCAATACCTATAAGCCTTATTGCTGATAACCTTTAAATCTACTGTAGGTGAGTGCTGTGTTGCTCTGCGCTCTCTTACTGGTACAACAGAGCAGTTTGAGACATTCCTAAGTCACCGGGGAGAGGAGATGGGTTCAATAAGGGGCCGGGTCAGTGTCCACGTACCCATTGATAGACGAGGAACACGAGAGAGGATCTACGGTGAGTCATCCAGAATTGCTACCATCTCCTGAGCTCACCCCTCGCTTGCACTATCAATTCTTACTAAACTTCCGTCGTCCTCCTGCCTGCATTCTTTGCCTCACCAGTGAATCTTTCATTGCTTCCTCTATTCGGTTCCTCAATGATCTTTGGCTTGGCTTTTCACTTGCTGGTGTCTTTTGAGTGCTTCCCCTTCTGGCTCCCGATTGACTGCCACTGTCCAGATGCATCCTGACCCACTGACACAGCCATTGATAAGAGCCAGTATTTTGCCACCAGGTCAGGCCCCATGACAACACGCATAAACACGCTGCTGCTGTCTCATATTGATCTAGCCTTATTGTAGACACGCAACACACCAACTTTGGAGAATTCCTGTTGATTTTGAAATATACTGTGAACTCTGTGTCCACCTGCCTTTTTTCAGAGTGGTTCTGCTTTGAGAAGGATGAGAGGGGTCAGCGGAAGGGGCAGTTGTCTCCCCAATCTACACGGGTTCATAGCAGCAGGTGAGGAGGACCCCATGATATTTCCAAGCATCAGTGTAAAGCACTAGACAGCCTACAGCTCACTTCAAGTGCAACTAGCTGGAGAACATTGAGAGAGAGGAGAAAAAAAACACCACAATCCTGTTAATTTCTGAAATCACACGTCCATCATTTCAGGCATCAACATATTGTTTGGATTGTTCTTTTATGAATTAATTTGAAGCACAACACAGATTTGTCTCCTAATTTTGTCAACATAAAATAAGAAAATATTGACACAGCATTAAAAGAATGCAAACTAAATTAGTGGGTTTTCCTGATTATATGTATGTATTAACCACTCTTTTGAAAATTAATGGCATGCCTAGAATAATACGGAAGCCAGGTTGAAAGTTGTTAAAAAGTTGAAGGCGCGTGGGGGCTGCTATACTGTAGGTATTCATTGTGAAACTATATGACAGAGAACTGGCTACCAATGCAGTTCCCATGAAATTCTCCTCTTTTTTTATTTGTGTGCTCACAGGTCCTCAGCAACACCTCCCAAACTAACCGCAAGCAGTTACACCAACCCTGCCTATTTCATCTTTGAAGGTGTGTCTGTGCCACGCAGGGTGGAGGAACCCCCACCCCAGCGAAGGGAGCCCCAGGTGATCTGGTCTGGGGATGAAGCCTTGCAGCTCCCCAAGCTCGCACGATGCCAGAGCTTTGACAGGAAGTCCTCTCGCAGGTCAGACTTCACCGAGATCGAGATACCAGCGATCCTGCCTCCCTACACTTTGACCAATGACCTCCATACACCGCAGGCCAACTCCTATCAGCTCTTCCCGGCCAAAACCCCACCTCTTATCCCTCCAGCCCAAAGTGCCACCACCACACAATACCAGGAGCAGACATCACAACCTAGAGCAAAATACTCAGGCAAAAAGATAGTTCAGGACTCACTCCCAGTAAAGAACCAGAAGAACATGTATATCAACCACTCGGCCATCATTAGAGAGGCAAGCAGAAGGGACCAACATCAGCTTCAACCTGAGAGAAGCAGTCCTATTCGGGGAGCCAACGCCCCATCTCTCTTTCCCTATGCTTCTACCCGCTTACCTCAATATCAGGCCTCCGTTCCGTGGGTGGTGGATCAGCAGCAGCAGCAGCAGCAGCAACAGCAGCAGCAGCAGCAGCAGCAGCAGCAGCAGCAGCAGCAGCAGCATGGACCTGGAGACAACTCCCTCACTGCATTGCAAATGGCCAAGTCCCTCAGTGAGGTGGACTTCTTTCCAACAGACCGCAGAAAACCATCCACTCCCAGCCAGTGGCCAGGCCAGAGAAATGGCCCAATAATGCCTGCTGAGAGGGGCTGGGAGAATGAGGTGAGACACAGCATGTCAGTGGTAGGCAAACAGACAGCTTTAGAAACGACTGATCAGATGTTTTAACTCGTTTTGTTTTACCTTCATGCAGGTATCTGTCCTTCATGGTGCACCGGAGACAGTTCGGGAGCTTCTTGGTTGTCTTGGCCTTCAAAAATACACATTAGGCCTCAGTCTGAATGGCTGGGATGATCTGGATTACTTCAGGTAAAGAGGGTTACGTAGCACTGTCAGTGATCAGACTTTAATGAGATAAATGCATACAGTCCAGTTATAAATGCACCCAAGGGTTTCTGAGTTTTTGTTAATAATGATATAAAAATGATGAATTACAATTTGTGAACATTGTTAAAATTCATTAATCTCAAAATTAAATATTGAAAATAACAAAAGAGTCAGATGAGAGCAGGCATGGTATATCGTATTGCATGTTAATAACTAGGTAATAAGGGTGGCTTATTTCTGTCATAGGATGCGAATGGTGACACTTACCAAACTGTAATAAATATACCAATTTGAATTGTTGGAGATGAACAGTTTTCTGGGATTCTGGTAATGAATGATTCTGTGACTTTTGTCTTCTGCTTTAGTGGCATCACAGAAGAGGATTTACGTGCTGCTGGTGTATCTAACCCCTCACACCGCCGCAGGATCCTGGAGAACCTGCCCAGGATCTGGAACTGACAGACACAGAAACAAAGAATAGCTGTTGTGAGACCAGTCAGAGTCCAGTGTTTCCCCCACCATTGAGCCATGTCGACCAGAAGGAGCAGCTGGACATAGCCGCCTAATTTATACTTCATCGAGCAGCATGGATGTGTGTGACCGAATGTGTAGCCTATGAATTGTTTCTAACGCGAGAGGATTCTATCTGTTGGTTTCAATGAAGGTTTATCATGTCACCAACATGCTTCAGAAGTCTTTACGCCTCACCGGGCAACACTTCTGGGGGAAGCACTGAATCAACCCTTTAGTTTGTAAGAACTGGGAACTGAGAAGACCAGTGGTTGGTATAACCAGCTGAACTCACAGCCCTGCCATCTCCTCGTTTACACTATAAATACTGTAACAATGGTTTGTCTCTGCGCAAGTACACAACACACAGGGCATAGAACACATGAAATAGTCATCTCGCAGCCCGCTCTATGGACCTGTCCGCCTTCAGATGAGTGATGCAATTACAAAGCATGGTTCAAGACATTCATACCCAATTACAACCATATATGCAAATATTGATTATGGTCTCAAGACCTCGTAGGTGTTGTATTAAATGCCTCTATGAAAATACGATTCTCCTTTTTTTTCTCAGCGTTCACTTGATACTGGTGTTTACCATTTACATGCATCACTTGCCCTATGTACTTTCCACTACTCTGCTGTGATTGAGCCTGGCTATGAGCTTGTAAAAGCCACCAACTAAGGCTATGGATAGAGTATAAAATGTAAGCTGTACATATTTACCATAACAGCCTCTGAAATGTGGGAGAGTCACCATATCTCACATTGTTTCCTGTTTGATACTATTATTGTTGCTTAATCAGCACTTCTATCCATTGCGGCGCTTATACGTGGCTTTTAAAAATGAGCTGTATAAAGCAACTCTTGACCGTCACTGAGCAATCAGGTTCACGCTGCCACGCAACCGCCAAAGACGAGAAATGGCCTCTTGTTACCTATTCCGTTTCTGTGCCACAACTCACACTGTCGCTCTATACCGTTATATGTTGTGTAGTGTAAAATTCATAACAAGATTCCCTCAACACTTGAGCTGTGCTATGCATCTTTGTATTGTTCATGGAATTAACATTGAGTGATAAGAAAGTGTTTTTAAACAGCAGAGATGGAGCCATTTTCATTCTACAATGAACTGTACATTTTCTATCAACAGAAAATGGTTCAAAAAGCAATATGTACTTTGATATCTCAGAATGCTGTCTTCGTGTTTGCTTGATATAAAACTATAAACCAATCCACAGTGTGTAGACTGTTAGTGTTCATAACTTTATGCTAAAATAAGTAAGTCTCTATAGAAACAAAAACCTTCATCACATAATGCAAGAAATGTTAGCTTACCAATAAATACTTTGTGTTGCTATAAAATGTATAATGATATTCACAAACTCAGTGGTTTCTTTTGCTCTAGTTCAGTGCAAGACATTTTGTAACTCTCCTGGTTTGAAATTCTCCTTCTAAAAGCCAATTGAAAATGTCCTGCATGTCCGCATGACTGGACAAGAGAAATGCGTTTCCACTTTGAAGTTATGCAATTGCAATGTTGTAATGGAAATAACATGGTTGGACACACGTGACACGGCCAAGTCCATGCGCTATGCAGAACTTAGGAGAAAATTATAATTATGCCAGCTCAGTCAAATAACATGCTTACAAACACACATGCTTATTATACACCTCTGATGTCGATCCTGAAAGACCTGCTGGCTCTGTGTTTATTTTTGTGTGTTCCAAAGGTATGACAAGGGGAGTGGGTGAATTATTTCCATTGTGCAGGAAGGGCGCAAGCACCAGGGGTAAGTTTACAAAGGTTAAGTACAGGGGCCATGATGGAATGAACATACTGTAGTTAAATGGAATTTGCTCACAACCATGCCAGGCAGTGCCAGTGTGCATAGTGTGTGTGTGTGTGTGTGTGTGTGTGTGTGTGTGTGTGTGTGTGTGTGTGTGTGTGTGTGTGTGTGTGTGTGTGTGTGTGTGTGTGTGTGTGTGTGTGTGTGTGTGCGCATATAGTGTGTGTGTGTGTGTGTGTGTGTGTGTGTGTGTGTGTGTGTGTGTGTGTGTGTGTGTGTTTATGTTTGCACCTTTAGTAGGAGTAGTTACTCATTACAAACATGATCTAACACATCCCTCCCTACTGTCTGACAGCAGGTATGTGTCAGTTACCTTTACAGTGAAAAACAAGCTGGTTGCTCCGCCGGCTGAGATCAGCCGTGTGAAAAACACCTTCACTGAGCACAGCGCGATGACACGCTCTCTGGGGATTTGGGGTCTTCTTTTGACAGTGATGTCAAGCTAAGTAAACCCTTGCCAACTCTGCTGCACTAGCTTTACTTTACTGAAATGCACCTGTTTACAATAATATGGGGGTGTGATAGTGACAGTGATAGTGCTTGACATGGGGTGGAACAAGTTGAACAAGTTGCCTTTATCACGTGGCATTTATTTTCTTATCTTTTTGTTCAGAGATGTTTTGAAGAAAATGTATTACGGTAATTTACAAACTACATTGAACAATAACACCTGGCATAAAAACACATGACTGAAGTAGGACACATAAATAAGAATAAAGAATAGTAGAAATAACAACAAGGGGAAACTATTAAGATTATTATTAGTATTATTTATTAACTATTACATTATTTATTAAATTAGTACAATAATAATAATACATTTGCTTTGATAATATATACAGTATACCCAACGAAACAGCTTTTTAGCACATATCCATGTCTTTTGTATGTCCACTCTACGTTTCTCATGAGGATCACATACTGTGATTCCAGTCATATGTCACCACTGTCACATACGCACGCACGCACGCACACAAGCACGCACACACACACAGCACTAATGACAAGCTGGCTGACCCATGCAGTGCACCATTGCAAAGTCTACATGCGTCAGGGGTCAGTTTCAATGTGGACACTACACTATCTGTTAACTCTTTGTATTCTCTCATTTTGGAAAAGCCCCTGGCAGCTACAGTAAGTAGCCTAAAACAAACCAGAAAGGAACAGCCACACTACAACACTGCTGGCTCTTCTCCATACGCTGTCCAGACCTCAGGATGTCTGCGGCATTGGCCTCAGAGAAAGAAGGCATGCATAGCAAATGGCATGCTGACCCCAGCTAGACCCCGGCAGGAACAAATGGCCCCAAGAGAGATGTATCTACACGTCTATAAATATATCCACCAAAACCACAAAAAGCGATCTCCTCCATTTGAAATGATGCAAGTAAGAGATTGATCTGAATCGGATCTGTATACCTACCTGGTCTCTCTGATTTTTTCTTGAATATATAGATTCATTTAGGTATAAATAGTAGCCTACAAAGTCACATTTCTTTGCTTGAAGTGACATGCACCTGTCAGCTTTAAGTCTCAGAATGTGAACTATATCAACAGCATTGTGTATTTTCAGACATTTAAGCACTTAAAGCCTCAATACTAAACTTGACCATTGGATCCGTACTTGGTCTGCTCTTTTTTCCCTCTACACTTAACCTCTTTGCCAAAAATAGCAGATCTACAAGCTCACAAAGTGCTTGTAGATTGCACCTGTCTCAGAATGTGAACTATATCAACAGCATTGTTCATCCTGCTTTTATTTCTTTATGATCATGCCTTAAAATGTTATCAAGGAATGTCTAACAGGATTCACTAGTGACTAGATGAAGTAAATGTGTGCAGGCACAGATATCATATAGCTCCACTCACAGTTCCCACTAATGTACAGTAGGCCAAATTGTGGCATTTCGTCACAGCCAGCTGTGCAAATATTAGACTAACTTGTCTGCAAAGCTGAGGTAGAGAGCCTATATAATCCTCTTTTATGAACTGGTGTCCAACTGTAGTGAATAGTAAACAGTTGTATTCCAAAAGGTGATATATGCTATAAAATAAATATTGAAATATTCAGCTGCCATAAATTAGCCTAACCATCTTATTTGATAGCCCTATCCTGGGGATCTCATCTTAAACAAGCTCAGTGCTTAATGAGTCTTCCAGTTTAGTAGACCTTGTATTGTGAATTTGTACTTCCATGTACTGATGTTCTCATGTCTTACTAAATAAAGTACATCAATCAATCAATCCCAGCTTTTTGTAGAACACGTAAAATGTAAGCTATGAGACTATAATTATTTACACTTATAAAATAGAACCATAAGAAATTGTTGTATTGGATCCTATCAACTGATCGTATCTTATTAGATATGAGCTATACACTGCCAGCCCAGTATACCTTTGGCAAACATAGGCTACTCAATTATTATTTAAGTAGGCTAATATGTCTAATAATATCTAATGGGTGTGTCATTGTCATGCTGTGTGGAAGCTGTTTAAAATCACTCGTAGGCTTGTCCATTTCGTTAATAGTTCAGAAATAAACTCCCAGTGGTGTAAAGTAACAAAGTATTCAAGTAGGCTACTGTACTTAAGTAAAATTTTGAGGTATTTTTTATTTTACTGAGTATTTCCAATTTTCAATACTTTTACTTCTACTCCATTACATCTCAGAGGCAAATATGTACTTCCACTACAATTATTTGACAACTCGTTACTTTGTACATTTTAAATATTATTTCAAAACATACATTATAACCACTTCAGCCCTATATAGACTTCGGTATTTGAAAATAACCAACCTAAGCTCACAACTGCTATTTTCAAATGATTTTATACATTTTGAAAACATAGATGGAAGATTTCTGCATAATGACTTTTACTTTTGATACTTAAGAACATTTAGATGCCAATACTGTTGTACTTTACTCAAGTCAATTTTGAATTCCGGAGTGTTTCTACATTGCAGTACTGATACATACTTTAGTAAAACATTTGATTACTTTTTCCACCACTGCATGTAGGCTTGTCCGTTTGTTAAAGACATTTCGTTAATAGTTCAGAAATAAACTCGGGACTTTTGAGATGCCATGCATGCGACAATGTGTCCACTCAGCAGTTACACTTCCCATTTCACTTATCCAGCCGGTATCCATGTCTCTCCTGCGCGGACTAACTGAGGTGTAGTAACCAGTACAGTACAAGTTGCAGCGGTATTATGAACCACAGTACGGTACTGATCGAAACTTAACATTCGCTCACCTCATTTCCACCGGCTGGTCAGACAATAGAGGGACGGACAAGAAGAATAGATCGTGAACAACTGGACGCATTCATTCACACGGAGAGAGAGCCAGACTGTTGAATACAGGCGTCTCCTCTATCCTGAAGTCTAGAGGTATATGATCGGCACGCATTCAACAGTCAGCCACCGATAGATCCTGTCTGGGTAAGTAGTTCATGCTGTAGCCTGTACTGGTGGTCGCTAGAACTGGGGTCTTCAACGTTTTTCAGTCCAAGGACCCCCTAGCTGAGAGAGAGATGAAGCAGGGACCCCTACTCTACATGTTGGATAGAATTGTGTTGCAAATTAAACTTTTTCATAGATAGCTATGAAGCTATATTTACGACTTGTTTGACAACACTATAATCAATGTTGTATACATTTATGTTTTTTTGCTTTTTTTTTTTTTTTTTTTTTTACACATTAGCTTCCCTATTGATTCATGTTAATGTGTATTTTCAGACATTTAAGCACTTAAAGCCTCAATACTAAACTTGACCATTGGCTCTGTACTTGGTCTGCTCTTTTTTCCCTCTACACTTAACCTCTTTGCCAAAAATAGCAGATCTACAAGCTCACAAAGTGCTTGTAGATTGGCTATTTTTAGCTAATGTTCCCTAGCCTGGTAAACCCTCCCTCCAGAATTCTCATTTCCATTTGATTTGATTTCTGGAGAAATCAAATCTCAATCTCATTTCCATTTGATTTCTGGAGAAATCAAATGGAAATTAGATTTCTGGAGGGAGGGTTTACCAGGCTAAATGTTCCCTGCACTCCCATCAGAATCCTATTACACTAAGATTTGGAGGACCCCCTGTAGTAACTCTGAGGACCCCTTAGGGGTCCCGGACCCCTGTTGAAGACCCCTGTGCTAGAGAATACATTTTTGGCAGTGAGTGACTGAGAATAACGTTAACTTTGATTAAGATCAAAGTAATGTTTTGTTAATCAGCTCGTCTCCACTTACTCAGGAAAAGAAGATTTTGGAGTTACTTTTTATGAAATGAAAAATATCACCTTAAAATACAAAAAGAGAGATCACTGGTATGTATTCTGAAACAGATAGGAGCCTATAAATAGATGTCTAATAATTCTTCCAATTCCTTATAGATTTGTGTTAATCTGTTGCCGTGGAAGAAGAGATCGTGAACAACTGGACAGTGCGACGCATTCATTCACACGGAGAGAGAGCCAGACTGTTGAATACAGGCGTCTCCTCTATCCTGAAGTCTAGAGGTATATGATCGGCACGCATTCAACAGCCAGCCACCGATAGATCCTATCTGGGTAAGTAGTTCATGCTGTAGCCTGTACCTGCACCTTAAAATACAAAAAGAGAGATCAGTGGTATGTATTCTGAAACAGATAGGAGCCTATAAATAGATGTCTAATAATTCTTCCAATTCCTTATAGATTTGTGTTTATCTGTTGCCGTGGAAGTGATACACACTCAGAAGAGTTACAATGGACGTCGTCAAACATGGACAGAACCAGTCTTTGATGACGGCCATGACATTCTTCAACTCCAGCTGTCGCTTTGACGAGGAGTTCAAATACATCTTGCTGCCCGTGTCCTACAGCCTGGTGTTTGTGATTGGCTTGCTGCTGAACTCCATGGCCTTGTGGATGTTCGTCAGAGAGATGCGTCCGTGGAACACCAGCACGGTGTACATGTTCCACCTGGCCCTGTCCGACTTCCTCTATGTGCTCTCGCTGCCCACCCTCATCTACTACTATGCCAACCGCAGCCACTGGCCCTTTGGCGTGGCCGCCTGCAAGGCGGTGCGCTTCCTGTTCTACGCCAACCTTTACTGCAGCATCCTCTTCCTCACCTGCATAAGCGTGCACCGTTACCTCGGCATCTGCCACCCCATCAAGATGATGGGCCTGGTGAAGCCACGCCATGCCCATTTGGTGTGTGGCCTAGTGTGGGCTCTGGTGACGATCTGCCTGGTGCCCAACATCCTCTTCGTCACCACCTCGCAGAGGGACAATGACACGCTGTGCCACGACACCACCAGCCAGGCAGCCTTCGAGCAGTACGTGGACTACAGCTCCGTGGTCATGGCGCTGCTGTTTGGCGTCCCCTTCCTCATCATCATGGTTTGCTACTGCCTGATGGCACGGACCCTGTGTCGGCCGCGAGGGGGATTGTCCGCCGGTCGGCAGAGTTCGTCGTCGCGCCAAAAGTCCATCAAGATGATCATCGTGGTGCTGGTCGTGTTCGCTGTATGCTTCGTACCGTTTCACATAACACGGACCCTCTACTACACTTCTCGTGTGCTGGATCTTAACTGTGATAGCCTGAATATTGTCAACTTTTTTTACAAGATAACCAGGCCCCTGGCCAGCGTCAACAGCTGTATTGACCCCATTCTGTACTTCCTGGCCGGGGATCTCTACCGCTCCAAACTGATGTCAGCTCTGACAGGGAAGAGACAGACCACCAATAGCAGATCAGCTGACTTTGTGCCAGTGCGGCCCAACAATAACCACGATATAGCTCTGGCTTATAAGATCCCAGACGCCAAAGAGAGCTAGAGTTCTCATTCAGGCACCTCTTATTGCATTGTCTTATCCTTGTACGTCTCTTTTGTATTAAGGATTTATGTTCTGGGCATGGCTAACATTCCTGGCAACCTGGACTGATTTTCTGTCTTCTTGCATTAAGACGATAATACCCAGGAGGAGTGCACTTTGCCTAGCCACGAATAGCAGGATTCAGTGTCAAAGGTGAAATGAGCTAAACTGAATAGCAGGATTCAGTGTCAAAGGTGAAATGAGCTAAACCTGTCCAAAAGTTACATTCATGAAAGGGCATGGCTATATCAGAAGCTAAATAATATCTTTTTGTGTTTATTTATGGCTTATCACTTAAGAAAGTCTGTATGTCTGGTACCCAATGGGAATGATACGTTTCAGTATCATATTGAGGTTTTGTTTGTTTGTAGGACCATGTTCAAATCCATTGAAGCAGACAAACAAAACCTGCCTCTGTTCTTCTCAGCCAGTCAGCAGCCTACTATTACCACGAAGGAATGCTCATCCGAAGCCTATTACAATACAAGTATTTACAGTAAAAGGCTGCATACAAACCTCTATAGAGTTGAGGCAAATGGAGCCTTCATTCAGCCTGAATTATAAGATTACTCACTGGGATGTTAGGGGAAGAACTATTGGCAGGTCACAACTGTCCTAAACAAATAAAAAAGAATCATCAAAGATTCAGTTGGGGATTTCATTACCTTTATCATCTTTATTTTACAATTTTATTGTTCACCTTAGAAGCAATAAACAGGCTTGCTCGGTTTTATGCAGCTTCTGAGCTTCTGAGTGCAATCTTAGGTCATCACATAAACATTCTCTCACTGACTCAATCTGGGGCAAGATTAAAGACAATGCTCAAACCTTCTCTGGCCTCAGAAACAATTGGCCAGATGAAATTTGATAGACCCATTCAGTAAACTTTCCACTCACTTTAGAGGCAACCAGAGTTCTTTTTATACCATGGCATTCAATTAATTTCTCTCTTGTGTCTGTGTGGATCTGACTGTCCTGCTTTGTTTTGCATCACCTTATAACTGTGTCAGCACATGAGTTGTATTTGTTTTCGATGTTTTTATTATTTGCATTCATGATTTTCTAACTTGTGCTTCAGTTTGAAAGGTGCTCTACAAATAAAGTTTGGTATTATTTATTTTTTCATGACACACATCAGAGGGAAGCGGTCAATAACCGAACTACGTATTGAACTGTCGGTCAGACCTAGAGATAGAAAAGATAGCGTTGCTCTTGTTTGAGACATGAGGAAACTATGAAGATGTATGATCAACAATAACACTCACTGTGTGTGACCCAGAAACTACTATGAGCTCTAGCTGCCAGCTGTTTTTGTCCTTCAGTAGTAGTTCCACAGCTGTCTGTCTCTCTGCCGGGAGGGAAGGAGGGGAGAGGAGAGCTCGATTAGTACCGGCTGTGTGTGTACTGTGGACAACATGTCTCCGTCTAACAGCCCACGCCTTATTAGTGGCACAAGGGGAAGGGATTTTCCTGCTCTTGACCCCCTTTGGGACAGATGGATGGAGTTGATATAGCATTTTCCTTCCTCAATCTCTATTGAACTCCCTGACAACTTCATGTGTGAGGGCAAGATAGGAAAGTTTTATTCAATACTATGAGTGGGCGTATACTTTTATCCATTCCATCCTTCTTTATATTGCTGTTAAGAGTCCATGTTGCATGTCAGTGGGTCAGACATTATTCAAAAAGTTCTTCAGGTGTCTTGTCATATTGTGATCTCAATCTCATTGTCATTTTACTTTCCAGTGATTACTAAACAAATCAAATGCATGTGATTTGATCCACCAGCATGATAGATGTGATTGGCTGAGCCCACCCAAAAAATGCTCCTGTGAAATGTTGAACATTTTACACAAATTGAAAGGTATGCCAAAAAGGAGCTGTGTGTGTGTGTGTGTGTGTGTGTGTGTGTGTGTGTGTGTGTGTGTGTGTGTGTGTGTGTGTGTGTGTGTGTGTGTGTGTGTGTGTGTGTGTGTGTGTGTGTGTGTGTGTGTGTGTGTGTGTGTGTGTGTGTGTTCAAAGAATAAGAAAAGGGACACAATTTCTGTGTTGACATGGCCATAAGTTAGTGAAGTGTGAAGAAGTGAAACTGAAAAAGGGACATTGTTCTATAATTATAGATACATGCAAATAAGACTATACTAACCTAAGATTACAGGTCAAACTACTTATTTTAATCATGAAAGGTATATTCTATTTCTCTACTACCATCAGTACTAGATTGTTGTGGGTTTGTATAGCCAACATGAAACTAACCCCAATACGTGAATATTAGTCATAAACATTGGTAGTCACTTGCTGAGAAGAACTGATAACTGTTTCAAATCAGAGATATTGAGGGGTGTAACTGTAAACCTGTAGTGGGGGCTGCTGTAAGTGGTGGAAAGTAGATAAGTACATGCAGGCTACTCAACTACTGTACTTAAGTACAATTTTGAGGTATTTTACTTTACTGGAGTATTTCCAATTTTCAATACTTTCACTTCTATTCCACTACATCTCAGAGGAAAATATTGTACTTTTACTCCATTACAGTATTGTTTTCCTTTGTTAGCCGACTAGTTACTTTGTAGTTTTAGTTTATTGTTACAAATCATACATTAACCACTTCAGCCCTATTTAAACTTAGGCTATTTGGAGATAGCCGATCTACAAGCTCACAACATGCTTGTAGATCTGCTATTTTCAAAAGATTTGTATACATTTGAAAACTTGTGAAATGGGACATTGTGCATAACGAGTACTTTCGGCACTTTAAGCACATCTTGATGCCAATACTTTCGTACTTTTACTCAAGTAAATTGTGAATACCAAACTTTTGCTTAATAACGGAGTGTTTCTACATTGCTGTATTGATACTTTTACTCAAGTAAAAAATATGAGTACTTCTTCCACCACTGGCTGCTGTGCTGTTCAGTGTGGTCATCCATCCCTGGCATCAATGGCAAGAAAACAAAGCCAGCTGCACGTGGGAAACGTCTGATGGGACAAGATAAAAGATCTTGCATGAGGCTATACTGCTTGATAAGCCATTGTAACGAGTCATTAATAATATGATGTAAGAGACATGCTACGTGCCTTGTACTACTCTGAGTAAATGAAATCTAACTGCGTTGTAATCATACAATATTTAAATACAAAACCATTAATGAGCAATGTTTGTCTTTTTCTGAAAGAGGAAAAATGATATTTGATGTGCATATCACACAGGCCTGCCACTTTTAAAAAAATCTAATGGCAAAACAGCAACAGTCCAATCCATGTCTATGATATTATTATTGTCTATTTATGACTGTATACCACAACATGGTTATTTGTATTTTCACATTTTCAGGCATTTATAGATAGGTTAGATATCCCTTTTCAAATAGCCTAATCCATGTAATGTGCCATTTTGTAACACAACCTCTCACTTAAAATGTGACAATAAACAGGCAGAGTTGACTCCTATACAGTAGCTTGGAAAGAAAGGTAAGTGGACCCGAAAACCAGATAGTTTTTGTTTTAAAATATGTAATACATTTTTTTTTCCTTCTTCTTCTTGACAACAGGTGCCTAGTGGATTACTTGGGTGTATAGTTTGGATCAATTTGAATGTTTTCAAAGGTTCAATTCAATTCAATTAAAATGAGCTTTATTGGCATGTGAAAACATACGTTTACATTGCCAAAGCAAGTGTCAAAATATAATAAAAACAGTTTAAGAAAATGGGGTACAGCATTGTGTTAAACAGAGCATGTCACATTGCGTCATTATGCTATAATATACAGGGTATGAAGCTTTTTTTAAACAAATAGCAGCAATCTTTTGCAGTAACTTTTGGACAATTAGCAGCATTTGTTTCTCAAAACGATTTAGATAGTAGGCTATACAAAAAAGCATCAGAATTAAAATGTGTTTTTTTTCCACTGTTCAGGTCGTTCCTTTTTAGATATTTTTGGGGGCTTTTCTGCCTTGATTTATAGTGGAAAGTGGAGATGGACAGGAAACAGGGAGAGAGATGGGGAGAGACATGCAGTAAAGATGGTCGGGAACGGGACTCGAACCCGCGATGCACTGTCAGGCTACTTTAGAGTCTGTAGGTGCCCGGACCGCCAATTCAGGTAATAGGTCCGGGCCATTCAGGTTGTTCGTAACCAGACTTTCGTCCCAATGACTACAAACCAAAGAGTCCAAGGTCAAAGGAATATCAAAGCAAACACGGGTGGATATGTTGTAGTGGCTGAACCTCACCAACTATCAATTTCACCAGCATTCACATTGAAGCCTACAAGGCACAAGTGACTAGCGCCCCCCCGTGGCCGGATTTCGTCAGTGGTGGAAGAAGTAGGCTAATAATCACATCTTTTAAGTAAAAGTGTTACATGTTACAAGTAAAAGTCCGGAATTCTAAATTGCCTTGAGTAAAAGTACAAAGGTGTTGGTATCAAAATGTAGGCTATTTTCAAATAATTGTAGTGGAGTAAAAGTGCAATATTTGCCTCTGAGATGTAGTAGAGAAGTAAAAGTATAGAAAAATGGAAATAGAGTAAAGTTTAAAAAAATCCTCAAAATTGTAAGTAGCCTACTGTATACTTGAGTAAATATAGTTAGTTACTTTACACCACTGGATTTCGTCAATATTTGGATGAGCTAAATACATTTAGATTTTATTGACTACTAGCCTATATGTTTTGCAAATGTCTCCTAAAAGTAGGCCTTACTGGCATGACTGGAATCGCAATAATTGCAGGAGATAAATATCAGGATAGCTTTTGTCTTGATGCTATTAAAATGAACTTGAAAATTATCTCATTGCTCAGACCAACTTATAGCTATTGCGTGTTCATAAATAGTCTAGGCTATGAAATTACATAGGCTTCACAATGCTATTTTACTTTAGTATTTCTGCAGTATTGATACTGAAGTCAAAAGAATATGAGTAGCCTACTTTTTCCACCACTGCCTAGTTCATTGGTTCTCAAAGTGGGGTCCGGGGACCCCCAGGGGTCCTTGAGGGAGTTCCAGGGGGTCCCCAGCTAAATGATGGATAGTTAGGAACCAATGGACCTCTGAGAGTGTACCAAATGGACCCTAACGGGTTCATTTGGTTCCATTTGTACACTCTCAGAGTTAAATTAACATTGATTTTACAATATAAATTGGGGTCCCAGAGATAGAAATGCCATTAAATGGGGGTCCGTAGCCTAATGCATGTCAAACTGTTCTTGAACTTAAAATGGTTGAGAATCACTGCTGGAGCCGTAAAAATCTTCTCTTATGGGGGTCCCTGGCATATCTTTTCAAATGGGGATCCGCAGGCTAATAATTGTCAATTTGGGGGTCCTTGACATGAAAAAGTTTGAGAACCACTGGCCTAGTTTAGCTTTAGCTCGATGATAGATATAGGCCTTGGCTACATGTGACTAGATCCAAGGCTCTAAACAGATCTAATCAGTTGAAATCTAGATCAGGTGTTTGAATGTTTACAAACAAACGGGTATTTCCGGGTAGAATGTCTACTATGGACGCGATTTCACAACATAACACAAAGTGTCGAGAACATTATAGCTATGTCTAGTTTGTCAACCTCTGGGTATTTATAATGTATTTATAATAGTCAACAACAATATCTGGTGTCCTGTTCTTCCAGAAATAAGGATGAATGAATGCTGCTCCAACGCCACGCTGCAGAGTTGTCTACCATATTGAGGTAAACAGGCCCTAAAGGTGAGCATAGACCAGTGGTGGTAAAACACACAGCTTTGACTTTAGTAAAAGTATCAATACTGCAATGTAGATAGATATGCTCTGTAAAACTAAAAGTCTGGAACTCAAAATGTACTTGAGTAAAAGTACAAAAGTATTGGTATCAAAATGTACTTAAAAGTACCGAAAGTAGAAAGTAGGCTATACTCATTATGCAAAAAAAGATCACATTTCACAAGTTTTCACATGTATATAAAATGTTTAAAATTGTATTTATTTTAAAATGGCCAAAATGTATATCTGGCTGAAGTGATGTGTTTTGGAATAATAATCAAAATCTACAAAGGAACTATAACTCATATACTTGTAGTGGAGTAAAAAGTACAATATTTGTCTATGAGATGTAGTGCAGCATGGAGTAGAAGTATAGAAAATTGGAAATACTCCAGTAAAGTGAAAATAGTCAAATAAATTGTACAGTACTTGAGTAAATGTACATAGTTACTTTACACCACTGTTTATGGGTCACCTTTCACAGTCACAAGGTGCTTTACAGGTTTAAAACATATACAAACATATCAGTGTCATGATGATTCCCATATTGAATTAGGTTAGAGAATGTTTTTTTCTTTTTTTTTTACAGCAGCACAGTGACAACTTTAAAGGTGCTACACACAATAAATTTGGAAATGTTGTGTAGTTGTGTAGTGCGAATGTGAATGGGATCTAGAGAAGAACGTTCAAATAAGTGACACAATGTAAAATGCTTAATTGCACTATATTCCTATTTATTATAAATACATGTAATAGTATAGGCCTGCCTAGACAGCGTCTGTAGCCTACTTGGCAAAAGTGCCTCTTTTTTGTTGTCCGTTTTTAAAGTACCTTAGCCTTCTTAGCTAATTCAAGAAGAGTGTCTCTCACATCATGAGACACTTTCACCTGATTTCTTAAATTGAATTTAAAGGGCGATCGTGTCTGGGTCAGCGTTGCCATATTTTGTGAGAGAGAAATAAGCAACCAGGTCTAGGAAAACAAGCCCAAAAGAAGCAACTAGGCCACGAGCTCTTTAAACTACACCGGCTTTTTTATTCGAAATTTTTTGAAACATTCTAACAACACAAATGGTCACACATTTGTAAAAAATATTTGAAAACCACTGGTTTAAAAAACAATTAAAACAATTTAGAAGCAAGCAAGTCTAAAGAAACAAGTACACTTTAGAAACAAGGGCAAAAAACCGCAACTATCATTTTTTACAAGCAACTTTACAGAAAAAGAAGCCCAAAAGTTGCTTATAATAAGCTGACATGGCAACACAACGGTCGAAGCGACACCGTCGTACTACGGAGTATAATTAACGCATTGCTGCTCGTCACTGAAAGCAAAGCTCAAGGAGTGGGTGCCAGAGTGAAACATGAATGCTTGTCTTCTAGGAAGTACTGAATAATAACCTGTCCTGAGGGCTGAGTAGTAAGTTTCAAATTGCTTCTTGAAGTGTGTGTGTGTGTGTGTGTGTGTGTGTGTGTGTGTGTGTGTGTGTGTGTGTGTGTGTGTGTGTGTGTGTGTGTGTGTGTGTGTGTGTGTGTGTGTGTGTGTGTGTGTGTGTGTGTGTGTGAAAGAATCTGGCTGAAAATATTAGACTCGTAACTTGTAAAGAAACCATCCCTCTGGTTGCAAAAGTGTTGCCCTGGCCAACCAAGAACTTTAAAAGACACCAAATTGAGACTTGCATGCAGAAAACTGCACATCCAACAGAAAACTAACATTGCATGCAGAGCAGAATTAGGACATTACCCACTAATTATTACCAACATTCAAAAGAGAATGTTATCACCTATAAAGTGACCCACACAGGACTAAAGCAAATTATGAGAAAACAAAAAGAAAGCTATCTGACTCACTGGAAAGAATCAACCCAAAACCAGAGCAAATTGTAATGCTATTTAGCCCTAAACAGAATATACAGTGACAGAATACCTGAGCACTAGTGCTATAACCCAAGGAAAGCCTTGACTGTGTACACCAGTGGCGTACCCACTGTAGAGGCAGGGCAGGCGGTCGCCTCCCCTAGAAAACCCAAATAACCCGAAAATGTGTGCTTAATGTCCTCAAAGTCACGCATCCAACAAGCTTTGAACTGAGCAGATTGGAACTTCCGTTCCAGAGATAATGGCCAAAAAAATGTAATTCCTGGGGACGCCACTGGTGTACACTACCTCTACCTCCCCACTGTACCAAGACATCAGAAACACATTCCCACATATTACAAACCCACAAATAGAGTTTCTGAGATATCTGCTAATGTGCAAACACAGGAGCAAGATATGTGTGCTGTTGTGACAGGAGAAGGATGTCCAATGGAATACAATCACCTTAAAGGACTACTAATCATATGTGCACTCCTGCACTATCGGCACTGAGTTGACCTTGGACATAGAACTATTGTACGTATGAACAGAGCAAGTACCTTCAGCCTAAATATATATATATATATATTTTTTTTAAATGCTTCTATTCTTCTTAAAACGTGTTATACCAAGTGACCCCTTGCCTACATGGAATATAACTATTTCTATTTGCAAATGCATCTTGTGGTTTTGTAAGCCAGCTTTTCTAAGTTGCAATGAGATAAGGACAAAGCTCTGTTTGCGCATTTCTTTATCCAATTTGTATACATTGGAGATTTGACATTTTTTATTTCACATTTTCTTTAGTAAACCATGTTTTCATGAACTAAGCTCCTTTGAATTGAATTGAGAGCGAGAGAGAGATGCATACATTTCCTTATTCTAGGAGGGCAACATCCTTAACTGTATATTTATTTCATGTTTGTTTTATTTCACGCTTGCTTTGGCAATGTAAACAAATATTTCCCAATCCAATAAATAATGCCAATAAAGCCCCTTTGAAATGCATTGAATTGAGTTGAGAGGGAGAGGGAGAGAAAGAGAGAGTGATCCTCTCTAGTCGGCACCTATTCAATTCCATGGCTGCCGAATGCGAGGGACAACTTCATCCTATCGATTTCCCTTCAAAATATTTTCTAAGAGGCGTATATGACATTTTTTCATCTAGCCATTATTCTCAATGTGGCCAGCGATTGATCGGCTAAATGGACTGCTGAGCCGTTTCTGGATTGGCCTGCCCGTCTGGGTCGAAGTGTCCCTGAGCAAGACACTACACCATAACTGCTCCCCAGTGCTGTATTAATGGCACTTCCCTAGAGATCCTAATAGAATGGTTTAAATGCAGAGGACACATTTCATGTATGTACAGAGAAACCCAAAAAAAACCCAAAAAAACAACTAAATGGCTTATTATTATTTAAGCCAATAATGCAACAGGCCTAGTTTTTTCTTGAGAGATTGATCTAACCAGTTGTTCAAGGCATATTATTTTATTGAATTATTCTGCTCTTCTGTGAATTTATGCTGCTTCTTCATGTTGACATGAGTAGCCTGCTATTGGAAAACATTGATGGAAGAGTACAGATGTAGAAACTCAAAATATAACTAATCATAAAATGACCTTAATATTTATGGGGATTTGAGGGGAGATCAACAACTATAAACCAAATCTATAATCCAAAAAGACTGGCAACACATGACATTATCTTCATCTGCACTTAAGTCATACAACGATTTACACATGTGGTTCTGGGCAGGGTTTTTATATCATTATTGGGTCCAGCCAATGCAAATTATGTTTTAACTTGGTCTCACACTAAATTTAGGATTACATTTATTTACTATCCCAATGCCGAAAAGTAAATAAATGTAATCCTTTGGTATACAAGTTGGCCTGTAAATGGGCTTCTGTTTTGGCTTGAGAAACGCACTAGTCTACCATCGATTTCAAAACACTCGCATGCTATCCAGAGAGTGACGTATTTGTTGAGCATCGACCATTTCTCCGTGTTCTTCTCTTGTTTGGCAAATTATAAGGCAGAGATGAGGGATTTCAAGGACGCATGGACTCCAATTTAATCTGAGAGGCTGAGAGCAGAGTGGAAGAGTGACACATAGAGGAGAGAAGTTCATTATTCTGCTGAAAAGGAAACCAATGGCTTTCACAGTCACCATGGTAACTGGCCTTTCTTTTGCCGTCAGGCCTATGATAAGGTACTTCTCAGCATTAAGCACAATTATTGCAAGGTAAAAGGGGGAAATATTGCTTTCCAATGCTAATAGATGTTAGATATTGATTGGCACGGTGATTCATGTAGAACTGTGCCCCAACTGCTTCACCTGCTTGATTCTTTGGAGAGTCGGGCAGGTGAAGCAAAATCTGTGATGTACCTGGATGTTATTTTTGATAGGCTGTTTGATTGACATGGAGGGCTTCAGCTTCCCTGTCTTGAGTCTTTACCACTTGTGTTCACCCCAACATGGTGTCAGCAATAGGTTGAAAACTGAATCAGTAAATGCTGCAGTAAGAAAAATACTAAATCTTAGAACGCAGTAAAAACCCAATATTACACATGTACAAATTGTTTTTCTCATTGATTCAAGGCAACCTCCCTTAGGAGCACTATGGGAGACAGCCTATGGCGAATTTATAACTTAGAACTACTTAAAACTGATTTGCGCATTAAAATGTTCAGTTATTTTCACCTCACATTTTAATGTAGTTGAAAATCAGTTATTTTCTGTTTACGAGTTTCGTACAACGGAGCATAAATTGGGCTCAGTACTGCTTCTCCATCACACTCCCTTTATAAAACATCTAATAACATAAATACTAAACACCGTCTGCTTCCCATCATTAGCATGTCATTCCGTCTCCCGCTGACCCTGCTTGAACTCTCACACACAATGGTGGGCTTGGCCTTGGTGGCAGTGAGGTCAGGGCCAAGCACAAGGCCAGGCCATGGGGGGTGGTTGGTTGGTGGTGGGTGAGGGGACTGAGGATTAGCATAGTGGAAGGCACTGAGGGTAGGGTGGTGGGGCGGGCGGGCGGGTGTGCGAGGGGGCCCTGGCACTCCTGGCAAATTGTTTTAACCCCTATTACAGCAAAGGCACAGAGCTTCTCTTATCTAGGCTGCTGCAGCCACTCATTAATATTCTGTACATATGGCAGTGCTTTCTGTATCATTGTCTATTAATGGGAGGGATAATCGCTCATTCAATTATCAGGCAGTCAGCGAAAGACCAACCCTGCCTGCCGGCCCTGCTTCACACCCGGCAAGCATGGCCAAAACAGAGATGCGCCAGTGAGAATGTGAGAGCGATAGCAGGGATTACACCATATTAGCTAACTTTAATAAGACAGGCACCAGAAATGATGTGAGCCAGCAGGGGTCCACCAGAGAACAAGAAACATGCCTGAACCCTGTGGCAATAAAGAATGAGGGCAATGGCTTAAAGCAAAGCCTGTTTCTCTGTTCCACCTCAACACCCATGCTCTCTCACTCATCAATATCATGGACAATGGTTCATATTTTGGTTTTGATGGCGTGCCCTGCCTTTGAACAGTAAAGAGAGACTGTTTTTGTCTCTGACCTGTGGCCAGAAATTGCAGTTGTGTGATGGACTCTTAACAGGATTTGCAGTTTGTAGCTTGACCCTGGTCTTTGTGGGCCAAAGGTCTGTGATGTGATCAAGTGCAGTGTTCACCTCTGGGACCCCATCCAAGACCCCGTCCCTTCGGTTCTCCTGCTGTGGAGGCCGTGGCCTGGATATGAGGGGCTCCTGATAATAGGATGACCTTTGACTTCTGTGCCCTATGGAGGGAGCTTGTTGGTTCAACACGCACACACAGACACAGACACACATACACAGGCACGGAACACAGACACATGCACACACACAAACAGAGTTACAATAAGGTTGTTTAGTTATCCTGCACTCCCAATTTCTTCAGGAGGTGGGCCAGATGATTGGGGGAGTGGGACGGCTGCAAAGCAGGGGGAGTTTAGGGAGCACAGAGAAGATAGGAGGTGAAATGTTAACAAAATCTCATAAAATCCAGAGTTTGATAAATTTTCGCATTTTGACTGAACAGAAGCGGCTGTGGTTGCGGAGGGCCTTTGTTGGAGGTCCCATTTTCTCCGACAGAGCTGCAGGCTCACAGGGTCAGCGAAGTTACGAAAGTAATTAAAGCTTGGTGATTCACTGCCTGCTGCAGAGAAAAGAAAGCAAGCTGTCATTCTGATTTAGAAAAATAAATTACAATTTTAATAATGGTGGAGGATGTGTGCGGGGGGAGGGGGGGGTAGCACGAGAGCGACTACAGCCTCAGCGGGTTGGGGGGACGGTGGAGGGGGTGAGCATGTTGGGTGGGAGGAGGGGTCGAGGGGGGTTGCTGGCTGCCTACTTATCAATAGTTGCAATTTTTTTTTTGAAACCGCATCGGTAGTACATTGCGAGAGCACAAGTGCCCTTAAAAAAAGAAAACCCTGGAACATTAACATACTGATTTCATGCGCGTGGCAAAGGGCCTGAGCCAATATCAGAGAGGACTCAGCAGTCCTATTGTCTGCTGGGACTCTGGTCCCCTCTGATATGAAAATTCAATTATTTTATAACTAGATCTGGCGCTGCGTTTTGACAGTCGACGGCAGCGCTTTGCCAGCTGCATCAGTGTGGGGGACCACAGCCTCCTGATAGCGAGAGGGAGGCCTTTCAGCCATTGACATGTTTTTGGGGGACAAGATTGCCTAAATTTGTTGCATTTAAGGAATGAAAGTTAATCTAATGCACTGCCATTATCTCACTCAGGTAATTCCAATACCATCCTCGATCTGTGTTTACTCGCGTGCACGCACACCCGCGTACCGGGACATTCATTCTCCGGCACTTTGAATCTGATGCCTGGGCCGTCTGCCTCCAAACAGGTTATGTATTTATTTATTTTTCAGATGCGCGTATCCTCAGAGGGCTCGAAACTATAGCAAACTAAAGTAGTTTTTCCATGAGACATCAGCAGTTTCCAGTCAGTGATTCTGTAGGAAAACACACCAGTATGCGGTACTCGGTGTCAATACATTTCTCCAGAGGAAAGAACACTTTTCAACGTGCTTCAGCGAGGCTGCATATATTTTACTTTGGAGTCTGTGTGAAGGAAAACAATTAACTTAGCTATATGTCATTTGCTGTTATTAATCATACTGTTGGAAACACAAGAAATATTGTGTTGAGGTTGTTCTTTTTTGAGAGCTTTTGTTAAAGACTTATTCTGTGTTTGTCATATTAGCACATACACATACAGATAGTATTATTGGTGGTATCTAATTTGATGCCTAAAGCTGGCCAAAGAGTTTATGGGGCAAGTCCTTTCATTGCCTCCATGCTTCATTGTCTATGTTCTGAGGGGATCCGCTAAGATTAGGGAACAGGAAACAGCCCCCCGGTATGGCCCTCTCACTCCGAGAGCCCACCGTGGTGTGCTTATTAACCCAAACTGGGATAAGACATACCTGCCTCTGCTCATTAGGCCGTGTTGGAGTACACGCTCAGCCAGCAGAAGAATGGAACATTAATTAGTATTCTCTGCAGGGGGAACTGCCATTAGCACTTAATTAGCACTAAGAGTACCATTCAGTCTGGTGGGGGGGGGGGGCTAGTGTCCAACACAATATGTTCTGTGTCTTCTCCACTGTGTGTCAGGGCAAAAACGCTGAGGAAAGACCTCCTTTTGTTTGGTGTGTGTGTGTGTGTGTGTGTGTGTGTGTGTGTGTGTGTGTGTGTGTGTGTGTGTGTGTGTGTGTGTGTGTGTGTGTGTGTGTGTGTGTGTGTGTGTGTGTGTGTGTGTGTGTGTGTGTGTGTGTGTTTGCACGTCTGCGAAGTGTGCCTGCCTCCCCATACGCTCGCCAGCCAGGTTTGCTTTGTGCTATTCTATTCCTTATGCACTGTGCTGAATGCCCCCCCCCCCCCCCCCCCCCATGCTCCAGCAGGTAAAAGCTGATGATATGCTGTTTCTACCTGCTGGGGAACTTTATAGTGCATGGGTGCCGAGCCAAGGAATAAGATGTTTGTCGTTGTTTTAACTTGGAAAGGTACACACCACCACATCTCCCACGAAATGTGATTCTGTTGTGCTGCTCTCTCACTACTGTTGACCGCCATAAGGGCAAGCAATGCGTTCACATCCGTCTGCACTCTGCACAGCTTGGACTAGTGGTCGAGCGTGAGTTGTGTGTGTGGGGGGGGGGGGGGGGGGGGTTCAATGTGGAGGAGGGAGAGGTCAACTCTTGTAGTTTAGACACAGGAAAGCTCCTTTGATCTGCTACTTAGGCGTTCTGGAACCTTTTCTCTGTGTACATGTCCTGCACCATCACAGCCTACGAGGACAGAGGAGAGTGTTGACCCAGCTTATGCCCCCCCCCCCCCTCCTTCCCCTGCCCCTAGGTCCCGCTGGCCCTCTCTTTCACTCTCGACTCCCCTCTTTAGCAACCAGCCTGCTTCTGGAGCTCAGGCGGACGGACGGCGGTACCTTTCACTTCCCGAAATCTGAGAGGCGGAGAGCTGTCATTTGCCAATTTGGCCTGAATGGGGAGGACAGTGGATTGAATGTCGTTTTCCCACCAGGCTTCACCATCTAGACCAGCAGGGGAGGGTGGGGACTGCAGGGGGGGTGGGTGTAATGCTAGAGTAAAATTAGCGCTTTGATGGCAGCTAATACTGTGTGATGGGTGGCACTGACGCAGATTTCCAGTAAAGACGCCACAGGTCCCCTGTTCGCTCTCTTTCTCTCTCCCTCTCTCTCCCTCTCTCTGTCTCCCAGCAGAGCGCTGACACACCTATGAGATTATACGGGCCTGGCCTCCTCTCTAAGCTGTAATTTCTCCCAGATCAATGTAATTATACATCTCCAACTTGGCCTCCCCGTGTCAATGGGCCAGACCAGGTCCCGTTTCCCTCTGCTTAGAAAGTCCCCTTCACACACACAGGCATGCACACACATGCACACACATACACCCAGATCAGGCTTTGGGAAAGGGAAGACACTGACAGAACAAAACTCACAATGTTCCCTCTCATATTCCAGGGCCAGGTGACACACGGAACAGGCACAGATTTGGTTACTCATGAAGCCCTCCACTTGAGATCAGTTTATTACTCCCTGGTTTGGGCTGTGAGAAAGTAGGATAATAAAAAAACACCAATGCAAGATGAAATGGGTGTCAGTGTTGTTACGGTCACGTTTTACGTTTAGTCATATGCAGGTTTGTAGAAATCACTGTGCTGTTGTATGATAGGGTTGAGAAGTTGCAGGCAATATAACTCTCAGTAAAATTAACACTCAGGATTGTATTGCTGTGTGTTGTGGGTAAGCTGGGAAGGAAGGAACCCTTTGCTTATTTTTTTTTCCTTCCTGTTTAACAATTCACATTAATCACAGAGGGCCAGACCTCTCCCACCCGCTCCCACCAAGATGACACGAGGACACACGAAATACAACACTGGAACCTGCCTCAGGGCTACCAGGCGCATCACGCACACACACACACACACACACACACACACACACACACACACACACACACACACACACACACACACACACACACACACACACACACACACACACACACACACACACACACACACACACACACACACACGCGCACAGTTTTGATGCACGGCTCGAGCGGTGCTCTGACAGATGGACGGTTAAAGGCTTCTTAAATGTCCATATCAATCTGCACAGTTGTCACCGTGACAATGACGGAAACGGAACACCATCAGGCAGTATCGTCATCATCTGCCCAATATCAGAGATAGATGGCTCTCAATGCAGCACATTCCTGTGGACATTAGCCCTGCCTCTGCAGAAATAGCAGAGGGTAGTTTACGCTATCCTCGTAACTGGTTGTAATGATAAAACTGTTTAAAGCCATGTGGTGTGTTAGTGTATGTAGTACCTTTTAGTATTGTGTGTCTAACTCTAATGTATAACGCTGATAGCATTTTTACCAGGGCTTAGAATGGCAACCATGTTTGGTGTAAAATTCTGAAATATAATATCCTGTTTTTAAAAAATGGATCTGATTGCATTGATTTCTTTTGTTCTGGCTTCTCCATGGTAATGCAGATCTGCTTGTGACCATGCAAGGTGATTGTCCTCTTCCTGCCACACAGGAGCCATTGTGTTCTGCTCTCCAAATGGGAGATGTTTTGTTTTTTGAGCTCTTTTCACACCAGCTCTCCCTTTTCTTTTTCTTTTTTTTTTTTACACACAGCGACCCTCTCTCCTCTCGCAGCCCCGCACGGCAAGCCCTTTCAAAACGGGAAGCTCCAGGTCAGTTTCCCTTGCCAAGTTTTGCGGCCTGCCATGTTGTCTATTCTGCTCAGCTATTTAAAAAATGTTGAATATCAACAATGGCTTTCACTGGTGCATTGTCAACTTTTGTATGAAGCAATCTTGGCTGAATGAGATGGGTCCCAGTGCAGGGAGAGCTTGGCTGCAGTGTGCGCTGTACCACACCGGTGCCTGCCTGCCCGGCTCTCTCTCTCTCTCTCTCTTGCTTTAGATTTGTGTGCTTGCACTGGGAGAGTCACCGTGGCGCGGTGCTTCTGTCTAAAACGGTCATAGCTGGGCTCTGGGTTAGGCTGTGGGCTGTGGGATTGCTGTGAGTCTATTTCCCTCTTACCTTCTCATGGCCCGGTGACAGCCAGCAGCTGAAGGCGTGTCTGTGTTGCCTGTCAGGGGGATCGGAGAGCAGCAGCAGCCTCGGGGGCCGGTCTGAGCTGGGTGAGTGTCCTCAATTTTGTGCCCAGAGCGGGAGGAGGCGAGGGCTTTGAGAAGGAGGAGAGGGGGAGGGTGGTGTTCAGGGAAATGGTGTAAGGTGCTTTGTGCTGGTAGAGTTCTGCCTGCTCCTTCAACTCAATTTGGCACAGTATAACATTTAATGAGAGATTTAGAAGAGTTTCTAATTTCTCAGTGTGTTAATACCGTATATCTGTACATGTAAATCTGTTTAAAAATATATATTGTGTGGTATATTTGAGGAGTTGGATCATGTTTGTGCAGATACCTCCAAGAACTCTTTGGCCTGCAACTCAATCGACTCCTGTTCAATTCAAAGAATGTAGGCAAAACAGAGTAATAGAAGTTTGATTATTAACTGAAAAAGACACTTCCCCCCTTGCATGAAAACATTTTAATAAATCAAAGCAATGAGCATGAAAGGCATAAACCAGAACATTCATGCTAAGTGCTAGGGATCTTGACAGTCAGAACACAGGATACATTTTTATTCACATTATTTGAATACAACCTGTGTACATCTGTTTTGGCACAGCATGTCGAAGCCTATTTAGGAGTCGAATGTGTTTGCTGAAATTCCATACAGTGTGAGGCGGTTTCCCTGATGTTCTATACGGACACTGGATGCGTCCGTGACTTCACGCAGCTGTGCATCATGTTTGCACAAGCACATGTGCCTGTGTTTGTGTAAGTGAGTGAGAGAAGGATTGAAAGAGAAAGATGAAAGGAAGAATGAGAGCTTGCTTCCAGATAGTAGAGGCTTAGTCTCTTTGTCCTGCTGTCAGAGAGGAGTGCTGGGAGGCTGGGAGAAATCTCCCGAAAGCAGCGGCAACATCTTGTATATCCCATTGACATATCGGTCTATGAAGCATTGAGCTGTCCCCTATGCAGTCTTTACTCTTGGTGTGTGTGTGTGTGTGTGTGTATGTGTGTGTGCGTTCCTTTGCAAGTGCCGTGCCGTGTGTGACTGTGAACATCTGTGTACCTTCACATTTCTGGTCAGTAGCCCGAAATGCACAATTAGGTGTCATCCCTACATGTCCCTTGATTAGCTGTTTTAATTAAAGGTGTATTTGATACAACCAGGCAATACAGAGCACAAAGTGATGTAGTAGTTAAGCAGTTAAATTGACATATTTTGAGAGAATACATCCTGTCCTTACACTTGCAGCTTGTGTAGTGGGTAAGGAATGTAAAATCAATTATGTGAAATCATAAAACCAATTCTGACTGGAGCTGCTTCCCTCATGATGACACATTCCACAATGACTTTTTTTTAATTTTACATTGGGACAGAAATGAAAGTTATGTTCAAGGGTGTGGGTACATTTCCAGTTTTATCAGAATGATGAGCTTGGAGAGAACTTTATTATTGAATACTGTCACTGAATCTGAAAAAGAATCCATCTTCAATTAAAATGTTTTTACGATCTATTCAACATGTGCGATTTTGTTAAACTTACGTAAATATTCTTGGTGACAGCAATTAGAACATCACTTTGTAGTTACAAATATTGCCAACCATCATCAAATTCCATGGCTTGCTGTATCATTGTATAAGGGTTTAGACTGCTCTGTAAACAGGGATTTGATATTTGTTACCAAAGAGGGACTTCATGGCATAGTCCTCTGTCTCACCTCTCTGACTGCGCTCACCCCCTTTACCCCATGCAGGCAAGGTGACCACACTCTTCTCAGCCCAGCCTATCCATTATCTTGTCAACACAGCCAGTTTCACACCTTAGTTTGCTCGGTGCCCAGAACACTGGCTGTAATGAAATCAGCTGTAATCACAACGCTCATCTCGTCATGCTCAAGGTAATTAATATATTTGGAGGGCGATGGCTAACTCTTAATTAAATTATGCCTGGTTTAATGAGACCTTGACTGCGACTAAATTTATGACCACTATCTCCTTTATCAAGTACTTGGCACGCAACACAGATTTGTCATTTTCACCCAAATCACAGCTAGATTATGCAGAATGGTATGCATGATTAATATATCAATTTATACTTGTTTGTTTCTCTTTTTTTTAAGATTTAATAAATTACCTTTTTGTAATTACTTAACCCTGCTTGGGGTTCTTTAAAAGCCACAATTTCTGCAATTAATGCACAAAGTATTTTCCATTACATATTCATTTTGGGGGAGAATACAGATAACAACTTGGTGGCATTAATCATATTACAAAATTGGGTGTATTTAATTAATTAAAGCTACACTCTGCAAATTAATTGCATTTTCCCACAATATTATCTTAAACTAATGAAGGCGTGACAAAGAGACTGTTTCATTTTTTAAAAGGGCCAGATTAGTGGGATCTCAATTATGGCTAAAACAAAAGAGTGCTGCTTGCTGGGGCACGGCGCAAAGCAAAAAGTGACGATTCAGCACTTTCTTCCAAACAAAAAAAGGAGAAAGTTTCCATTGTTTTGGGGAAACTGTAGAACATGGCAATGATTCAAAAGATACATGAGAAATAATGAGGGATGTAATTAGCCTGGCAGGCAATAACGGTATTTAAAATGATCATCGTATAGAGGTGGTTGATAATCTGATTTACAGACAGCTTTTCTAAACAGCAAGGCATCTGCTAATACCCACAGTGTCATACGTTACTGCTGGAGCATACTGTAGGTTTAGGCCAGCATGACTTTACAGTAGTCTTTTTGTACAGTATTTGGTGTTGTACGCATTGTACTTCATAATGGCCTATTGTACAGCAGGTACATGTCCTTATGCAGCACAATTGGCAATGGGATGGATCAGATGAGTATTACACAGATTAGGGCAGTGGACGGTTCTCACACATTTTCATGTCAAGGACCACCAAATGTATATGTATTTTGCCACGGACCCCCATTCGAAAACAAATGTGTGCTAGGGACCCCCATAAGTGACAATATGCAAGTTCACAACACATTGCGATGTGTGACATGTGAGTTTATAGATGGACTATTTTCGAATAGCCGAAAAATAAAACAAGGCTCAAATGTTTAAACTATTCCTCATTTTGCTGGGGACCCCCTGGAAACCCTTCAAGAACACCTGGGGGTCCCTGGACCCCACGTTGACAACCAGTGGATTAGAAGTTCTATTCAGGGGAGCATTAGTTGAAGAAGTTCTGGCAGCAGACTTTGCTCCTGAAGAAACACAGAGGTGAACATGTTACACCCTCATTCTAAGACAAAGTACATCTTAATCCAGCCTAACCCAGTGGCTCAGAAGCAAAACCATATTTATAGAAATTTTCTGCTTAATTAAAACTGAATTGAAATTAGCTTTAAATGGATATGAGTTTATAAGTCAGAGTAATTTAGTATTTTTTTCTTTTCATTTAACGCATCATATACCAAATGTGTTCATATGAATGTTTCCCATAATCTTCCAAGTAAAAAGTAAAGAGTGATTGTCCATGGAATGAGACCAGGCAGCTAATAATCATTGCATATTCATTTGAAAATGCTTCCTCCACTGTCCTCGGATGTGACATAATTTTCATTAGCTTTTAGCTTCATTGGTCAATAATCCAATGAGAAAATGCGTGTGTCAATTAAGGAACCGCCAAGGGTCACTGAGTATATGAATTTTAACAGCATACTTCTGCACTTGATTATGCTGAGTGTCATTGTAATAGCTTGTGTGTGTGTGTGTGTGTGTGTGTGTGTGTGTGTGTGTGTGTGTGTGTGTGTGTGTGTGTGTGTGTGTGTGTGTGTGTGTGTGTGTGTGTGTGTGTGTGTGTGTGTGTGTGTGTGTGTGTGTGTGTGTGTGTGTGTGTGTGCACGCGCATGCATGCATTCAGCCATTAGTATACTAGTGGATTTATTTACAATATGTAATCTAAAGTGATAATAATCCAGGGGGGGGGCTATACTGTAGGTGGTGAAGCACAAACCATTCCCGGGGGCTAAGTGAGATGGAGCAGAGAGTGTTGGGTGGTCATGCCTTGTCTGCTCATGACGGTGGCGGGTTAAAGAGATTACACTGGGGTCTGTGTCAGCAGCCTTGGCCCGGCCCTGCTCACACAGGAACATAATGAGGAAGGACATGCTTGGTCTACCGGGGAAAAAAGAGCCTGATGTTCGAGGCATTCCTCGCTGACAGCTACAGGAGGCAAATGGCATTTTGCACGTTGTCTTATACCATAGCTCAACTAAAGATGGGTACATTCCACGGGGTTAAACAAGGTGCCGTGGTGAGTGCGGACACAACACTTGTGGGGCTGCAACTCCATCATCACAATGAAAACAGCAAAACACAAACTACCCCGCTAGAGCAGAGGCAAGAATGCAAGCGCCTCTCCATTTGCCCTGAGTCTTCCTGACAGACATGTAACACTCCACTAAAGCTCTCCTGGACCCTGGAGAAAGCAGAGAAATTAAGCCTCTGTCCTCTGAGTATGTGTTTTTGCTTCCTTTTAAGGTGTGAGTGACAGTCCCTTCAACTAATGGCTGAACTGAACAGCTCTCGGTACTTCGGACAGGCCCTTAGGACGAGGTGATGTACTCTGTTGCAGCCCTGCAGCAGCAGGTGAGTCAAATAATCTGCTTCTTCCATTTCCTGTTTCTGCCATGATTTGTTAGGCCAAGCTTAAGGCTGCTCACAATGGTGTGAAAAACAGAAAGAAAGAACAAAAAACATGTAGGCTAGAAAGTATACGTTGACCCCGTGCAAGTTATCTGAGAAAAACACCCTTCTCAAGCATATAAGTGCTTCTGCTTTCAGATGTACATGTACAGTATTTTGGCCATGCAACAGTCTCTTCTGCACCCACTCTTACATCTGTGGAGGCGGGAGAGAGACCACCACACGCAAAGCATGAACCAAATTGCTTGTCAAGGTTTTGTCAAGGTTTTTAGACCATTCTTCATTTTAATTCAACTTTTTTACATTGAATGATTAACACTGTGACAGAGCAAATCATTGCACCATGAATGAAGGTGTGGATCCTGTTTCACAGATAATTTTTTTTAATTTTTAATCTCAGGGTCTTTTTACTTTCTGTACTTTGTGCAATGTCAACAAGTGACTATTTTGTTGACATTATACAATATAAATATTTTATATATCTATATGTTTTTGTAATTAATTTATGCAATTGGTATAAAAAATATATATAATGTAATAACCATAATTAAAATACTATTTCATGTTCTTTGCCAGCACACCAAATATAACATTAAAACATAGTCAATCTTGTGATTGTATAATGATCAGAATTTAAATTCTGGCTAAGTACATGTCATATAAATGATACCTGTTGCCAGTTGAAAAATGAACAATAAGCAGTATCAACAACAACAGACTGAAGATGTTGATGATGATTGGACCGACATAATTCCCCACGCAGTTAATGAATCTTCATTACAGACATTAAGCATATTAACCTATTTTTGTTCAATTTAATGTCAACGTTTATGGTTCAAATGAGACAAATTAACACCAATAACACTATTTTATGACTGTAAAATACAGCTGTGTGGTGATAGCACCTCCTTTAAATGACCCGTGAAAATGATTTTACCTGTGTTGAACTGGGTAGGGGGGGGGGGTCGCAACCATTCAGAGGGATACAATAGGAACAGTAGACCGTGCGTAAATTGCATCTTCATTTGCATTCCTGGTCCAAAAATCATGCAAATCTTAATGAGACAGTCTCTATTGTGGCTGTAATTGAAAACCCATTCTTTGTTAATTACTGTTTCTCAAAGGCCTTGTCCGCAGTCACTGAGCTGAAACAAAAAAGTTATTGATTCTAGAGGTCGTGGGGTTTAAATGGACTTAAAAAAGTATAATGTTGTATAGTTGGATTGAGGTGCTATCCATATTGGTCGAAGTGTATCCCTGTCCTGTTGAGGGATGTTGGTTTAAAATGCACGCAACTATAAACATAAATCAATTAGTAGGCTGTATAACTTGTTGCGTTTTCAAGCTCATATATCGTGGACACATTATCAACATATGTCTTCTAATAGAGCTCTGCGAGTGCGAGATGTTATATTAATAAAGGATGTTAAGGTTTTCCAAATGTGTCCTGAAGGCTGAAGCTCATTGTTAACACATTGTGGCTCATGAATTCAAATTCTCTGACCAAAGCTCCATTCACACACTGAGCCTTGCATACGGCCATTGTGCAGATTAGCTGCATTGCTTTCAAAGGTGGGATTAATGCACCTTTGTGTCGATTAGTCAAGTATAGAAGTTATTTTAATTCTCCTATAAAAGCCTTGGCAAATATACGTTTTTGCAGAGGGCCATGGCGTGCTATTCTCTCTTATAATACATAACAACCTTTTTTCCCCCGTCAATTACATTTTTGTATTTGTATATTGCAGGCTATAAAGCCCACATTAGAATAAGTATAATTGTATTATTAAACATTTTTGAATACCTATGCAAATTTTCTTTCAGCACAATCCCTTAAATGTATTATTATTATTATTGTTATCTTTTTTATTATTATTATTATTATTATTAATTTCCTTTTTTTTGGGAAAACAAATAAATAATTAAAATAAACGACTGGACCACCACAGTTTGCAGCCTGTATCAGACAATTGAATTCACACATTTCCCATATTCAACAGTGCCGTGCGTGGCGCTGGGCCTGACAGCAGAGCAGAGCCCCCCTTGGGCTATGGAGCTTGCTGAGGCCGGCATGCACGACAGTCTTTGCTGGTGGTCCCCGTTCGTTAATTAGGAAATTAGCTGCACAGAGGCCCTCATTACCAAAGCCTGGGTTACTCCTAGTTTTCCTCTCCCACTACTGGTCAATTTCCATAAGGAGATTACAAGCGGATCAGTATTTAGATCTACCCAGATAAACAAATAACCGGTCTCCGAGAATCAGATGACTGCTAATTGGACGTCAGCCTGTGGCCCCTTGCACTGTTTAGAACGCCCCATTGAACATGAAAATGAAATTCACGAAATGATGTCTCTTTTCGACTGATTAGAAAGGGCTACGCCTGAAAGACTATATGCTAAACCTATATTTTTCTCTCTTTAAGATATGAGCGACAATGATGACTTCATTCAGCTATTTGCTATAACACGGCGATGCTATAGCTGTAGGCCTGTATTCATTCAGAGACGGTTTTATTTGGGTTTGTTTAGCTTAGGCATACTTTCCCACCTGGACACAATTCGATTGAACATATTTTGAATATTGCTATAGTCCAATAAATGTGATATCATATTTATTATTTTGTAGCCTACCATAGGCCTAACACCGATCTGAGTTTATATTTGTTTGCTTTTGAAAATAGGCCTATTATTCCTTAAATTTGTTCGAACGATATAAATGTTAATGAGAGGTAATAAAAAATGCGTTTCGGTGAGTTAAAGGTGACAATCTCCACAGCTGATGTAAATTGAGGTGTTAAATGTGTTAATGGACGTTTTCGATGAGCGGTGCTCTAGGAACGATTAGCAGGTGTGAAGTTCGCCCCGGGACTGGAGCAGAACAGGGGACCTCTTTAGGTTTCCACACCACAAAACAAATTGCTGTGCGTTTCGGCCAGTGTTGCCATGTCGGCTTATTTATTATAAGCGACTTTGGCCTTCTTTTTCTGTAAAGTTGATTGTAAACATTGGTAGTTGCGGGTTGTGTTTTTTTAGGCGTGTTTCTAAAGTAGCCTACTTGCTTATTTGGGCTTGCTTCAAAAAAAAAATATATATATATATATTTAAACCAGTGGTTCTCAAATATTTTCACGAACATGTTTTGTGCCAGGCCAGCCACTGCCAGGGAGCATTTGTGTTGTTAGAATGTTTCAAAATATTCCAAATATTCCACATTTTATTGCAAGAGTTTTTGAAAATAGCAGATCTACAAGCTCACAACGTGTTGCATCGCGACTTGTTATGATATGTATATAAGTTTAGAGTGCTCCTGTGGCCTACTTGCTTCTTTTTTTTGGCTTGTTTTCCTAGACCTGGTTGCTTGTTTCTCTCACAAAATATGGCAACACTGGTTTCGGCTTTGTGAAGGTGTGCATGTTAATCAAGGGCAATTCACTATAGTTTCCCAAACATTGGGTCTGGACCCATCTTTGGGTTGTGGACCAATTTTTATGGGTTGCGAGACAGTAAATATCTCATTTTTTCCGTTTCCTACATTCAAGAAAAACATATATAGGCCTATATATTATTTCAAAATATTAAAAAAAGTTTAAACAAAAAAAATCACACGTTTTCATCAATTAAAAACAATTCCAATATTTTCCAAAAATATTTCATAAATAAAATGGAAAAAAATCTAATAATTCCCATAAACAAATTAAAAAAAAGTTTGAGAAGTAGTGAAAATGTTCACTATAGTTTGGGTCCCGTGCAAACATCTGATTTCTCTTTTGAGTCTTGAGCTAAAAAGTTAGGGAACCACTGGTGTATAGAGGCTAATCATTTTAGTTTAAGGCAATAACATTTTTCAGGCAGGGGTATCTTGTTCGTTTACCTCTTAAGTCTTAACAACATTATGAATAAAACTTTCTTTCTTTGCTTTTTTCCCCACATTCTTTTTTTTTCCCAGGGACATGTTTAGCCCTGTCCCCTCCACAAGAGGTCGTTGATGTATTATTTTACTTTGTCTTCGCTGTTCTCAGCACCATGGAAGCTGCGCTCTTGAGAAGTTCTGAAAAGCGAAGCCCGTGAAAGCATTTTTGAGCCGCAGTTTAAAAATAAATCGTAGTAATTGTATCCATACGATCTATCCATTTGTAACAATATTTAACTTGGATGACAAGGAGGCATAGCCCCAGTTCAAACTTGAGATTGCGTTGGCTTCAGTTGTTTTAAAATTGGCAATTATAGCCTATGACAAACCACAAATCACCATTGAGGAGAAACCGAGTTCACAACAAACCCACATACTGTGGTGATGAAAAATATTTGCTGCTTAGTGACATTTATTTAGATAATGAGGAAGATATAAATAAGTAAATAGCCAATTATGTTCTTGGTCGCAATATTTGAATTTGATGGCCTCTGTAGAACCGTTTTATGCTTTTAGAAACGATTATGAAACAATAATTTGACACATCTCTTTAGGTCTTTTACAAACTTATCGTTTGTAGGTATATTATTTTATATGTTAAACAAACATGATTTTTTATTTATAGGCCTATGACACGCATGATTTATGTGTCATGAGCGTCATTTTGGAGATTCTTCGTGGAATGCATGGTAAAATAGCCCTAATGAAAATATAAATTACCAATTGACTCCTTTAAAATTAAATAAATAAATACATATCCAATCATATAGTGGTGCTGCCGAAAATCATTAGCCTAGTTGTCCGCTTCTTATTCGTTTTACTTTGATCGTGCCCTTAGACATCTGCTCCATTCTAGCAGCGGGTTGTAAATCCATCACGTTTTATTATTCGCATTTTGTTGGATGTAGTGTAAAACTGTGGGCTTTTAAAACTTCACCTCTGTTTCCTCTCATAAAACTCTACCCAAAACACTGTCGCTGTCCAACTCGATTCGTTTAGACCAGTGGTTCCCAAACTGTTTAGCTCAAGACCCAAAAGAGAACTTAGACGTTTGCCCGCCGGGACCCAAAGATCTACAAGCTCACAACGCCTCTGTTGTGAGCTTGTAGATCTGCTATTGTCACTACTTCTTAAAAGTTGTTTTCATTTATTTATGGACATTTTATTTTAGAAATATGTTGGAATCATTTAATTGTTGAAAAGTTGTGATTTAAAAAAAAAAAACGTAAAAAAAAAAACGTTTTTCTTTAAAAATAAATCTTTAATGGAAGACAAAAAAATGGGACATTTACTCGCGACCCATAAAAATAGGTCCGCGACCCAAACATGGGTCCCGACCCACTGTTTGGGAAACAGTAGTTTAGACGAAGCTCAGTAAAAAAATAAAAATAAATCCTCATAGTACATTTTACTCCGAGGGTGTACGAAATGGTACCAAATGGACCCGATTGGTTCCATTCGTATCCCCCCCCCCCCCCCCCAGAGTTAGAGGATTTTTACATGTGTGGGAGTGGGAGCCGGGCGCTGATTGGTTGGAGGCAGGTCATTGTCATGCTGTCAGTCCAAATCACATGGCAGCGCCGCTATTAACAGATGAGGTTGGTAGAGAAGTTTGCAGAGTTGTGTTTCACAGCCGTGGGGAACACAGTCACAGTCTCAGCTCCACTACTGCGCTCAGCAACACGCACCTGCAACACAGCGCGTTATTGGCCAACTTTTGGCACAACTTTTCCTCTTCTTTAGGAAATCAGTCAGTATCTCTACTACCTCTGCTCTTCGGGATTTTTTTTGTTTTGGTTTTAGCTTTGGTTTCAACATTTATTTTTTTATATATGCGTGAGTGAACCGAAAAAGCCGCCCGAGAATGTATAGCATGATGGAAACCGAGATCAAGACCCCGCTCCCGCAGTCCAACAACTCGGGGTCAGCGCCGGGCTCCAACAAGAACAACAGTGCCAACAACGACCAGGACCGCGTCAAGCGGCCCATGAACGCCTTCATGGTGTGGTCCCGCGGCCAGCGGAGGAAGATGGCCCAGGAGAACCCCAAGATGCACAACTCGGAGATCAGCAAGCGGCTCGGCGCCGACTGGAAGCTGCTGACCGACGCCGAGAAGAGGCCGTTCATCGACGAGGCCAAGCGTCTGCGCGCCATGCACATGAAGGAGCACCCGGATTATAAATACCGTCCCCGCAGGAAGACCAAGACCTTGCTCAAGAAAGACAAGTATTCTTTGCCCGGGGGACTGCTGGCGCCCGGTGCCAACCCCGTCAACAACGCCGTGTCGGTGGGACAGCGGATGGACAGCTATGCCCACATGAACGGCTGGACAAACAGTGCTTACTCCCTCATGCAGGACCAGCTGGCCTACCCGCAGCACCACGGCATGAACAGCCCGCAGATCCAGCAGATGCACCGGTACGAGATGGCGGGGCTCCAGTACCCCATGATGTCCTCCGCGCAGACCTACATGAACGCCGCGTCCACGTACAGCATGTCCCCGGCGGCGTACACGCAGCAGACCTCCGGCATGGGCCTGAGCTCCATGGCGTCCGTGTGCAAGACGGAGCCCAGCTCGCCGCCGCCGGCGATCACGTCCCACTCTCAGAGGGCGTGTTTGGGGGACCTGAGGGACATGATCAGCATGTACCTGCCTCCCGGTGGGGACCAGGGGGAGCATCATGCCTCCCTGCAGGGCAGCCGGTTACACAGCGTCCATCCGCACTATCAGAGCGCAGGGACCGGCGTCAATGGAACGCTACCCCTGACTCACATTTGAAAGTTTAAGAAAAAGGAAAGAAATGAAAGACTTTTAAAAAAAGGAAAAAAAAACTTAAGTACTTTGGATACTTGAACTTTCTTTTTTTTGGTTGCTTAAAGCAGTGGTTCTCAAACTTTCACATTTCAAGGTCTCCCCTTAACTCTGACAGTATATACAAATGGAACCAAATGGACCCGTTATTGTACACTGTCAGAGTTGCAGACTTGTAAGGGTCCATTTAGAACCCCCCAAGGAACCCAGAGAGTCCCTGGAATCCACTTTGAGAACCACTGGCTTAAAGAGTCGACGTTCGGTAGTTTTGTTTAAAACTGAGTTTTATTTGATCTCAATCAGTTGTCCATTTTAAAGCATTTATATCATGGACTGAAACTGAACGTTGTGCCCATCAGAGTAAATTGCATTGCAAAGAGGCTTTTTATCACGAGTATACGCAATCAACTTCTGTAGAAGAATTGGACTTCTATATTATAAATAATGCCATATTTTCTCTATATGAAAAAAAGGGCATGTGGCCTCGTGAAGAGGCTTGTATTTCAGAAAAAGCTGGATGGAGAGTTGGTTCATTAATGTTTACACTTAATTTGTAGAATGTCAGTTGTTGCGGCTGTGTCCAAATTTTGTAGTTTTTGTTTTTTTCTTCCTCCCATGACCCAGGTTTAACGTAATGTTAAGACCGGCGCGGGTCGCAATTTTTATTTATAGTATTTTTTATTTTATTTTGTAGTTTGTGAGCCCTCTTGTTTGTCACGTGAAAATGTTTCCATTTTGTTTTGTAATATTTTCTGTTCTGTGATGGTTTTTGACAGTGTCACGTTTACTCATATCATGGACGAAAAGGTTTATTTAACTGACGTTTCTACTTATTTTGAGACCATCCTCTATTCTTAAATGATGAAATAAATTTGTACGAAAAAATGATTATTGACTCTGTTTGTTTTGTTATTATTTGTATGCATTTTGAGACTTCGAAATTGAACATTAGTGTGTGTCCTAGTGTGTAGGCCTTTAGTGCAGCTTGATTGGTCAAATCAAAGTAATAGGAGAGGCCTCCTACAGAATGAAGTCAGCGTTAAATTGAAAAGCAAAGTGATTATAGGCAATATGTCAAACGAAGTGTGAAGGAGAGCTTGAACACACCGAATTAATACATCTGCTAATAACCCAACATTTTCGTTTCAAAACTATTGTGGGATTGTCCAAACATTTTAATAGATATTGAATCTTAATTAAGTTTGTAAGAAAATATGTATTCATATTTTAATATTATAATTGCAAATTCACAACTTTTAACTCATTGTAGGCTTCCTGGTTTAAGGAGTTCCATACTGATAATTAGGTTACGTCACACTGCTTATTCCCAGAAACTCTTGAAAATAACATTTATTATAGTGAGAGAGTTGTGTGGGCTGTGTTTTGCTTTCAGTTGGCTTTCATATTCTAATGCGACTGAGCCATGGCTAACTTATTTTGCTAGTTGGAAATGAAGAAAATGTAAACAGGTCTCTGCAGTTATAGGCCTCTCAGAGCTTCTTGTATTATTGCACTTTTGTGGGCACACAGATATATTTTCACAGGCTCCTCATCAGTTTTGGAATTGTTTATGTTTCATTGTGTGGCCTATAGTTTGCTTATGCAGCGTGATCCCTAAATGTATTTGTCATGGCTGACAAATTCATAGCCTACTTGTCATGGCAAGTAGCCTAATGGCTGAATAGGAAAGCTGTATTTGTTCTCACCATATCTAATTGTTAATACCCTCGCAAGTTCAGCCAAGTCTTTCTGAACTTAATTCAATATTTACATTAGTTGAAGATAGACCATAACAACATTTTATTTTATTCCCATTGGCTGTCATTATCATAGGTGTCACAGTCAATGTGAATGCATTGTCTGCATTTTATGACTTTAATGTCTTTATGACTTTAAGTTCTAGCAGCTTATTTATATCTGTTTTATACCATTTATAGAATAAAAAGCTGACTCCCTTTTCATTTATGGTATGCATTGCAAATTACAAATTGTTTGTGCAGATATTCTATTTTAAAGGTATGAACTCACTTCAAAAAAGTACCCCATAAAGAAATAAATGAAATTTTGTGTGAAACATTTTTGTTTTATAAAGCTTGTCACTCTTGATGTGCCATGTTCTATTTGTTGAAAGAAACTTAATTTAACAAACAGAATAAAACATGTAAATAAATAAAAGAGGTGTGCATGTATGGCTTTTCTGTACCGGTGCACATAAGCAAGAGGTGTTGTTTGGCTTGCTGTGTCTTCACATGTCAGACATGAGCTCTGATATGCACACACACACATGCACTGTGGTCTTTAGAACACTGTAGAACTTGTCAACACTGTGGTGGCAGTCCCACATTAAGTCTTGTGCTGACTGAAGCAACTTTTTTTTTAATTGATTTTTTTGGGGTCTTTTCTGCCTTGTATTGATAGTACACAGTATATAGTAGGGACGGGAAACAGGGAGAGAGAGATGGGGAGTGACACGCAGCAAAGGTCGTCAGGCTCGGGAATCGAACCCGCAACTCGCTGTCAGGCTGCTTAAGAGCCTTTATGCGGTATGGACCTTAACCGCTATAGGCCAGCGGCGCCCCAGCTAAAGCAACTTTTATTAAGCCGATCATATGTTTCATCTAAATGGTACTGAGAATCGATTTGCCTTAATTTACATAAAAGTCTGAAGCATGTCAAGGACATTCTCCTTGGCCCGTCAGCAACTTCCTGTGACTGACGGCCTTACACTGTAACAGTGTTCTGGGGGGGAAAAAAGAGAACCCGGCAGGTTCTTCACTTGCAAAGTACCTTGGGATAAATAAGCCCTGGCCACCAAGAGGGCCGAAAGTGTTGGCGGTCCCGCTGTCCTTCCCACACTCCCAGTAGGATTTGATCCACAGCTCAGCGCAGCGGCCTGGATTAGCCCCACACACCTTTGTGGGGGGAAAGATTATCCAGACCTCCCTGCATTCAGTGACAGGGTCTTAAGTCACTCTGGCGCTCTAGCGGCCGGCCGTCTCCTAATCAGCCCCTCCAACTCATTTTTTTGCAATTAAGCAGCTTTCCCAACCTGCTCCTCCCGTGTCAGGGGTGATTTTCAGTGGATGCAACCGAGCCGTGGTTTTGTGCCACTTGTCAAAATGTGTTCCATCAGTCAATACTTGATGAAGCCCTATGGGTGAAACGTTCACTTTTGGTTAAAATAAAAAGCAGAGAGCAGTTTATCGTGCGGACATTCCTTTTTTTCTCCATCAGCCAATTGACATGATCCCAGAGAGGCCTCCAAAGTCATAACTACTTTAATAAGTTCTGGGTTACCCCCTCCCTGAGCATCAAGGCCTTCCTATAGGCCTACTTTGAATATGATGCAGCAGGCTGTTTGGATCAGATAAATGTGTCCAGAACGGCTCATCTTCCCCACATGGCTGTTGAGATAGCTTTTTCTCTTTTCCAGAAATGACATGGCTAATCCATGATGACCATTTGGGAGAGGGAAAAGTGGGGCGTTTGGAGAAAGGTGTACAACTAGACCATGCATGGCTATTGACTGTGTTTTGAACGTTCTGGCAGTGAGGCCCTCTGCGTTGGGCTGCCTCCGCCCCCCTTCTCTCCCCCTGCCGAGCGCCCAGAGGGCCTCTCTCTCCTGTCATGTGCAGCTCTATGCCCACTCAGCAAGTGCAGGCATATCCCCACTTCCATCTGCCTATGACCTCACAGGGCCTGTTTGTTTAACCCCCTCTCCAAAAACTAACCTAATTATAGCCCTGTAGAACACAGATTCAGCGGATTCCCAGTGGATTCTGCCACTGTGTGCTTGCGCGTATAGTATGCAAGTTGTGGGGATTGCAGTCTCTGTGAGGCCGTGGTTTCAGAGAACATGGGGCCATAGGCAATAACATCAGTCGATCTGGTTTTTCGAACCACTTTTTCGCCACACATGTGTGTGTCACGACATGTTTCTGTGACTCCGCTGTTGCGTCAGAGTGTAAAAAAAGGCGGTTGGCTGGAATATGCGTGGGAGACGTCACGGAATGCCTTTTTGACGTCAGTAAGATTTGTGGAAAACTCCATGTGACGGATTACCGTGGGTGACATCCCTAGCTTGTCTGCTCTACCGGCTGGGCGACTTAAAACGACGAGCCGACACGCCCTTTTCCAAAAATACACTCATACACCTTTACATGATCTGAAACTCTGATCTGGATCTTCAGCTGATGAAAGGGTCAAAGTCGACGTCAGCCACACACGTGTGTTTTTAAAAATAGCAAAAGCGTGTAAAGGATGAGATTCTATATAGGCGGCACCAATATTGACAGAAAGCAGGCTGACATGAATCATGATCTATATATAGACCAGTGGTTCCCAAAACCTTTTCAAGACCCAAAAGAGAAATTAGACGTTTGCCCGGGACCCAAACTAGTGAAAATAGCAGATCTACAAGCTGAACACGGCACGAAGGGACTTAAAAAAAACAAACAAACATGGAAATCATTCGATTTTTTCATTTTATTATTTATTATTATTTTAAATACTTCGAACAATTTGAATTGTTTTTAAAAGTTGATATTTACTTGCGACCCATAAAAATTGGTCCGCGACCCAAAGATGGGTCCCGACCCACTGTTTGGGAAAAGTGATATAGACTATAGAGTTTGTGTGTGTGTGTGTGTGTGTGTGTTATTCTACAGTCAGGACATTATTGATCTGCTGTGGCTGGGATCTCCCCAGGAGGCCCTTTGAGCTCTATACTGGCCTGGAGGGGCCTGGGCTGGCTGGCCTGTCCAGTTAGTTTGGGCAGGCCTGTTGAGAACTCGCATGGTGCACTGAGATTGACAGCGGAGGGGAACGTGTGTGCGTGCGTGCGTGCGTGTGTGTAGGTGCGGGGGGTTGGGGGTGGGGGTTAATCTCCCTGAACTGGGGCAGATGTTGTTAACGAGCTTCTCTCAGGTCGGCATCCTGCGTGGGAAAATGGCATCAAATCCTCCTGGGGTCAGGGCTTCTGGGTTGACCCACTGAGAGCATCCCTCTTCACTCCATCGTCCATTCACTTTACTCAAAGGCAGCACTTACTGAAGACACAGGAAAATCACATTTGACTATTTTTACTTTTTACTTTTTTAACCCATTAAGACCTGAGGCCGATTCTACAAATGCCTTCTAAATCCTAAAGGTTTCCTGAAAAGCCTATGTTTCTATACATCGTTGCTGTCGGGCAGAAACCTTATCTCCATATTTTAACTTTTTGTGTTTTTTCGTAAATTAATGCCTCACTTGATCATACTACAGCGTCACACAGAAACATCAAAAGTAGCAGATCTGTTAAGCTTGTAGATCTGCTACTTTTGCTACTTTTGAATCCTGAAAAGTAACAGTTTTGGTCATGTGAGGTTTCCACCCGACAGAGACGATATAGCTAAAATCTAAAATGACACAGATCCCGGTTTTAATGGGTTAAACACATTTTTAACCACTTTATACACATGAACCCTATTGTTTTTGTAATTGTGTCACAACTCGATGCGTTGTGAGCTTGTAGATTGGCTATTTTCGGCTAAGATTTTTGGTGTAGAGGGAAAAAGGAGGGGGACCAACAGACCCCTGGGGGTTTAAGTGGTTAATTCAGATTCACATTCAGAATCTGAATTATCTTCATTGATAAGCTCACAGCATTTGCAGTTTCAAGAAATGGTACAGAATGTAAGAAACAAGGAAAACAAGTTAGATATGTTAAATATTCCTAATATAATACAAGCAATGTAAAAAAAATACATAAGCTACATGGTTAATACTTACTAGCAATAATACTAGACATTTGCGACACCAGAAGATTAACACAGTCGTTTGGGCATGGTATCTTGTGCAGACATCACCAGCAGGTATCAAACTTGTCAGTGTACTTACAGTAAGCTCTATTTAAAAAAAGAATCGCAGAAATAGCTGATCTATAAGCTCACAACACACCGGGTCACACCGCACCACATTGTGTGCTTGTGGATCTGCTATTTTTTGCTATTTTAGAAAATGTGAGAAATTCTGGGAAAATTGTCACCTATAATGATATGCCCCAAATTAGTGACGTCAAGTTGAAAGTGTTCAAGTGCATTGTGAGAATGTAGTATATGAACATTGGAACTCAGCGCAGTAATGCAGATGTCTCTTTGTTAATGATAGCCGTGGTTGGATCTCTCTCCCTTACACAACCGCAAAGAATGCTGAGTGGGAAGCACTTCAAAGACAAGAACGCTGCCAGTCAGACCCAGGAGCTACTTACCTGCATTGATGTCAGTGGAAGGCAAATGATTAGAATTAAAGGTTGGCAGACTTTCAGGCACGCAAGCTATAGGATCTGGTATCCGTCAAATCTGGAGGGCAGAATTCATGTTCATTAAAAAGAAATGTTACACTAAAACAGACAAATAGGATTATACTGTATATACATGTATATTGTGTCACATATATATACACATGTATATCGTGTAACGTGTGTGTGTGTGTGTGTGTGTGTGTGTGTGTGTGTGTGTGTGTGTGTGTGTGTGTGTGTGTGTGTGTGTGTGTGTGTGTGTGTGTGTGTGTGTGTGTGTGTGTGTGTGTGTGTGTGTGTGTGTGTGTGTGTGTGTGTGCCCACACAATGTAATGTTTTCACTTCAATGGTTCATCTGTGGGCCAAATCTTGGGGCATTGTTGTGTAATGATTGTAACGCCTTTGATGGAAGCTGATAATTCTGTTTGCCTTTGACTGATGTGATATGTGTAATCTCTGTTGATGGACATGTTAGCTCATATACGTTGAGGGCTCTGTTTCTCGGTATAGTTGTTGGTCTGAATTCCATATCAGGACATCCACCAGAAATCTAGCTCGCTGTTGACATTATCTTATAATCATTACAACACGTGATTCCCTTAAGAATGAATGCACACATTTACTTACACTTATGTGTTTACCACCACAGTGGTTCTCAAAGTGGGGTCCGGGGACCCCCATGGGTCATTGGGGGACCAGAGGGTCCCCAGCCAAATTAGTTAATACAGCATCACAATCATTTTAAGCACTTTCTCCATTTGTACGTTGGCTGTTCAAAAACAGCAGATCTATGAGCTTGTACATCTGCTATTTTTTAACATAAATCTTTTCTACTGGGGGTCCCTGGCGCAAAACCTTTTCAAGTGGGGGTCCGTGGCCAAATACATATCAATGTGGGGGTTCTTGACATGGAAAAAGTTTGAGGACCTCTGGTTTAGAAAACGTAACCATCTAACCTCACTGCGCACGCAGAGAAACGGGACAATTTATGTAGGCAGTAGGCACAATATCAACTTTAAACTGTGTGTACATTCACATGAGTCACATGTAAAGTAACTAAGTACATGTACTCAAGTACTGTACTTAGGTAAAACATTTGGGGACTTTTACTTTACTGGAGTATTTCCAATTTTATATACTTTAAACTTCTACCCCACTACATCTCAGAGGAAAATATTGTAGTTTGCAGATTTTTATTATTATTACAAGACATACATTAACCACTATGGCACTTTATATTCTTCAGCTATTTGAAAATAACTCGATGTGAGCTTGTAGATCTGCTATTTTCTAAAAGATTTCTATACATTTGGAAAACGTAGGAAATGGGACATTCTGCGTAATAAGTACTTTTACTTTTGGTACTTTAAGTACATTTACTTTTACTTAAGTAAAACATGCGAGTACTTCTTCCATCACTGGGTACATATAGTCACACCAGGGTCACCTCTCACCGCAATCCCTAACAGAGGCCCATCCCTATGACCTAAACATGCCAACGCGCCTTGCAGTGTTCAAGTTTACCCAGACTTGGCTTTTAATGCGCCGGTCATCCATTAAAGTGTCTGACTCTGTAGCCGTGTTGACTTTAGCCCAGCAGGTGCGTGTGAATATGAGACATGTCAAATATGAGACCGGCTTTATTCCCTTTCTTTGTCCCCAAGCTAAAAACAAACACGAATCACACGCACACCCCGGCTGAAATGGGCAAATTCCATGTTGTTGTTATCACGGCTGTATTTAAAAAAAAAGAGATCACTTCCCCTGTGGATTCTTTGCAATATATTTTTTATTCAAAACTATTTTTAGCAAATCAAAATATTTCAAACAAGCTGTGTGGTAGAGTAGCCGATGTTAATACAATATAACTAACGCAACTACAGTGGTATTAGTTTGTCTCCTTGCTCTTCTATAAAGACACTGGCCCAGAACAGACAGGAGTGGAAATCCTTTGTTGCTGCCCTACATGCCAGCCGGCATAAAGGACAGTAAGTAAGTGAGTAAGTCTTCTATGAAAAAAACATTTAGATCCTGTGGTCGGGTAGGAATACTACTGGTTGACGAGGTATTACACAAAGCTCAAAGTGCAATATCTCCCCTGCCGAAAAGGGCCTTCCATCTTAGAAATTTCCGCGCTTGCAGGGGACACCCAGTTTCTCATACCGGATAGGACATAAATCTTACGGATTGCACTTATAAGTGAGTGCTGCTCACTTCAACTTGTTTTTGAGAATGACAGTAATTGGGTTTAGAGGCGGATGTGTGCATGTAAAGCACACACGTGTGCGTGCGCGCGCCGCGCACACACACTCATAGCGCCAAGAGGTGAACTGGATTAAAAAGCTTCCTCCAGAATAACCTGTATGGGCAATTACATAAAAAACGGTTGGCTCTAATATGCAGCAGGGAAAGCCCAGGCGCTGAAGCACGCCCAAGCCTCTATCCTTTAAAGATGGTGTTTGAAACGATTTGACACATAACTTACTGTTTGGGTAAACCGGAAGTCCTCGAAATGTAAACGCCATCGTTTGACATGCTTGCACAGTTGATCAGAAACAGGACTAACATTTTATATGGAAAGGGTGCAACTGCACACTTCAAAACAACATGGATAATGATGTATTAAATATATTTTTAAAAGGTGAGAGAGGACATGCGGGTGGCTGGAGCGGCCGAGGAAGATGCAGAAAGCAGAAACAGATGGAAACAGATGATCCGCTGTGGCGACCCCTGATGAGAATTAGTCGAAAGAAGAAGAAGATATAATATATTTTCTTCATAAATTGATTCTAAACAGTGTAATTCAGTGGAACGGCAATTCCAGGGAAATTTCCTAGTGGAAGAATATAGCTTCGCTAAAGAACCCAAACAGTATGTTAAGTGTCAAACCCCTTCAAACGCTGTCTGGGTCTCCAGGGCTGCATCTGCCCCAGATGGTCCTGTTCTGTATAAAAGAGACATTATTTTGTCTCTGAACACTGGAGCATACAGCGTGGCTTTTATTTCAACAAAGTACACTTCTGACCCCACTTCTGACCCGTCTTGGAAGCCCCGGAAAATGAGGCCAAGTGCCGGGCCTGAGGAGAGCACACGCCTATCGGGACAGTGAGCTGAGTAAGGGATCGCGATGAGACAATGAGTGTGTGTGTGCAGGGGGGGCAGATTAGACCTCTCATCTAGGCCACAGATATTGATTAGTGTTGGTCGAGGACAGTGAGAAGGAGCCCAGATTGACAGACGCACAATGGCGACACGACAACTCCGTTCCATCAGATGCCTCCTGATCATATCTCTATTGTCAGGAGCCATGTTCATTAAGCTCCCACATAACCTGTACACCCCCCCCCCCCCCCCCCCCCCCGAGACACACACACACACACACACACACACACACACCTCAAAAAAATGTTGCAGAGTGTGCTTGGCGAGGATAGAGATGCATATTATTATAGATGCAGGATATAGATGCATATTATTTTAGTGCTCTGTTGTGTGTGTGTGTGTGTGTGTGTGTGCGTGTGTGTGTGTGCGCGTGCGTGCGTGCGTGCGTGCGTGCGTGTGTGTGTGTGTGTGTGTGTGTGTGTGTGTGCGCGTGCGTGTGTGCATGCGTGCGTGCGTGTGTGTGGTTTATGGGGGGAGTGTAACCCTGGGAACGTGGGGGGGAGGTGGACCAATCTCGGCTACGGCTCAGTCCTGAGCGACTCTGTCACTTATTGATTAGTTGCCATGGTGAGTTAGTCAGGCCAACTCTCCCGGAGGTGTGTCCCTGAGAGCCAGCAGCACTGAGCACCCTGATGAGCCTGCGGAGGCTTTGTCTGCAGGGGGTAGTGTGTGTGTGTGTGTGTGTGTGTGTGTGTGTGTGTGTGTGTGTGTGTGTGTGTGCGTGCGTGAGAGTGTGAGTGAGTGTGTGAGTGTGCGTGACCTCGCTGACTCTTGCTCACTCTCCTCATCCTTATCCCTTGTTTTTTTGTTCTCTTTCCCTCTCCCTTCTATTCTGAAGGATTGGTGTGTCAGTGAATGGGGTGCTCTGCTGCGTATAGGCCTTGGTCCTGTTTAATCTGTTGTCAGTCTCACCCCCTCCCTTTTTTTGTGTGGGGGGGGGGGGTATCCATATTTATGCATACACCTAGCCCCATGGGACGTGTAATAATGGGGATTGCAAATAAATTGTCCAAACTTATTGAGCTGTGAAATCCCCCTCGATTGGCCCTCGAATGTGCCTTCTCCTATGATCCCCTCATATCTCAGTACTTTGTCACGGTTCCCATGACAGCTAAGGAAGGTGAAAGGTACTGTGGGGCGGTTTGGGGGGGGGGGGGGTCCGTCCCGTCCCGTCCCGTCCCGGGATGGTCGGTGGGGCCGGCCAGGTGCCTCCACCTGCGGTAGCTGACTGCCCCGCTAATGGCCCAGCAGGGGGTACAATGGGTTGGCGTTGCTCTTCACACCTGTGTGTCCATTAGCATGCTCTCTCTAGGATTATAGGAGCCCTGCTTGCAGGGTGACAGTTAGTCAGAGCCAGGGCCCTACAGGTGGGGAACGGGGTAGAATATCTGTCAGGGGTTGTGAAAGGTGTATAAACGTTCCCTGATTTTTGACACTTGCATTGGCAATGTTTTCTTTTTTTTTCTTTTCACAGTTTTGTTTATTCAGGATTTCAGGGCATACATTAAATAATGACGTACTTACATTTTATGTGAAACACCCACATAGGACATAAGACAATAGCAATATTATATCGACATGCAAATGCTGTACCATCACTAACTACAGGGCAAGAAGTACATGCACAAATATGCAGATTAAATTATTTAGTGTGCAAGTATCAAAAGTGTCAACAAAAGAAATTGTGTAATCCTACTCCAGCAAGGAGGGGACAATTATAGACTGCATACCCTGAATCAAGTTATTCAAACAAAAAAAACAAACAAAGACAAACAAGCAGATAATTATTAATAAAGAATGCTAGTAATATTCCACAAAACAAACACACATCACAACAAAACAAAACATGGCTTGATCACCCCAGAAAGCAAAACATATAATGAACATAACAATACACCCACACGTAGCTCCTCATAATAGACAGTATGTTTTCTAATGCCAGTAAAGCTCATTTGAATTGAAAAAAAGTGTAGGGGAACCGTGATTTTGGAAGGTACGGGAGCGGTTGGCAAACACGTTAAAATAGCATTAAAACAAGCTACTTACTAAGCTGAACCTCTTAATTCACCCATGGGGAAGTCTACTCTATAGCAACAGACTATAGCATCTTGTAACAATAACAGTTGGCAAACGGATGCAATCAAGCAAGCGGAGAAGCAATGAAGGCAATGTATAAACGTAGCTATAAACTTGTAAAAAAAAGTAGCTAAATATCAATTATACATTCTGTAAACTGTCGGGTGGCATGAAATACAGCAAGGCTATGGCGTGACTCAGCCAATGAAAAAGGTCCGGGGGGCGGGGTTTGCCAACCGCTCCCGTACCTTCCCAAATCACGCGTAAGGGAATGTGACATGAAGAGGAAAGGCACAACTCTGCCACACTAGTGTTCACTGTTCAGCTGTAGCGGTGATCTGCCCTCCACAGGTCTTCAGGCCTGTTTGTATAAAGATCAGGCAGTCTCATGGCATCGCCTGTCAAAGCATCAATAGCTTGCTCTCAACCTTTACATACTTTACTCTACTTATTCTAAGTAGAAAGAGAAAAGTGCTTTTCGGTGGGCTCTGAAGAACGTTTCCTTTCTGTGTTTTGTTGTCAGATAATGGCAAACTTTTTCTTACTTTAAAGAAAAATGCATACTTCAGCTCTCCAGTGTAACCCCGAAACTCAACCACGGGCCCCCACTGTCCCTCCCTAATATCACACCTTGGATGCATAAACATGCCTGGTCCCCACACATCACCCCCACCCGGAGGGGGGTGGGGGGGATACGCTGCATGGCTTTAGTGCCGTGCTGTGACACCAATCAGGGGAGATGGCGGGCTCCTTTGTCATGCAAACACCAATCGCCTCTTGTCTTATTCAAATGTCTGCCCTCGCTCTTTCTCCTCTCCCTCACTCTCGCTCAACCCCTAACCCCTACACTCCCCCCCCCCCCCCCCCGTACGCTGCTCCCCTCCACTTCTTCAGTCCCTCTCTCCTCCCTCCCTCTCCAAGTCCAAGTAAATCCACACATCTGAGAGAGGAGAGAAAAGAGAGAGAGAGAGAGAGAGCGCTACTGGGCCCAGGGATCCTGAGGCAGGCCTCTCTCCTGGGGGTCAGCCTGTGTCTTGGTGCATGGGGCTGTTTCCAGGCCCAAACTGAGGCCATTTCATATTCAAATGTTACAATCAGGCCTCTGACCCACAGGGGGCTCTTTATGGCCGCGGCCCCGGGTCGCAGGGTCAAGATGGTGATTTAATAGCTCCGGCGGAGGAAAGAAGTGGGGGAGCTGAGTGATTTAGTGGATGAATGAGTAATAAAAAAAAGCACCCCCTCCCCAAGTTTTCATGTAAATCACAATTGTCCCTCTCCTCCACACCTGTGTTGGAATCCTTGGATGCTTTTACAGAGGACTTTTCTGTTTTTCAGTTTAGGTTTCGAAAGTAAGAAACGTCCACTTTTCTGCCCCCGCTCTTGACGTAAAGTAGCTGCAGGGGATGAAGCACTGATGTATGTATGGTGGCCGTGGGGGATGTAAACAGTAGCTGAGGATGGAGCAGTGGAGTTGGTGGGTGGTGGTGGTGGTGGTGGGGGAAGTTAGGGTTGAAGATAAGGACTCGTTATACCTGATTTATACTTCATCGTACGGCAGAGCATAAATTAGCCATTTAAAGAGCCATCATCATGCCTGCATGGTGCCACCTCGTCTCCGATGTCCCCGCGCTCTGGAGCGGCCTGTTATTCCTGTACCCGAGGGCGTGTTCTCTTCTGCGCGCAGGTGGCAGGGAGAAGCTCCAGTGACACAGGTTTTGGGTGTATCTGTGTGAGAAAACGAGAGAGACAGATAGGGCGAGAGAGCACATGTTTGTATGCGCTAGCATTATAGACACTGATAAAGTTAACAGATGTCTTCTGGTATATTATGGGTATCTATTCTACACGGACAGATAGATAGATAGATACCTTTATTGATCCCACGGGGGAAATTCAGGCGCCAGAGACAGCACAGCAGTGGAAAGTTACAGGTACAGAGTAAAGAAGTACAGTAGGCATTCTAGGTACAGTACAGAGGAGTGACATCACAAAAAAGACACCCTCAAACACACAGTTACTGATGCACGGCAAAGGTGTTCACAGGTCCATTTTGACACTTTCAGGGTAAAATGAACATTATTGTGTACTTGCAGCCTCCACACTTTGAGCTGAGACACCCGCCGCAAGGTTCCCTGCTACTGCTCCGCTTCTCCGGTTACATGTTTCTCAACTGGCATCGTGCCGCTGTTTATTACATGCGTGAGTCACACTCCATGTGACTCACGCTAAAACCACTGACTCGTTTCAACCACCGACCAACCAACCATACTTTGTATAAAGTATTAAACGTCCCACAGCCTCCTTGATGTTAAGCTTGGTCTAATAACTTTATCATTTCTTTTCACAAAATGTCTTGCATAACTTTATTCTGTATATTTATTTTAACTGTATTCAGGTCAACTGTTGTGGTTGGGAATTCACTGCCAAATATCTGTCATGATTTCATTATGTACTGTATCTATATACATGCTAAAAGCCATAAGCGCATTAGGCCACCCAGGCCTGATGACTTCCCAACTGAGCCCCATTTGTCAAATAATAGCCATCATCATATACAGTACTTTCCATGTTTGTCCATGGCAGTGGTAGAGGCGAGAGAGTGTAGGGACCGAGCAGTGTTGCCATGTCCGCTTATTATAAGCGACTTTGGGCTTGTTTTTCTGTAAAGTCGCTTGTAAATATTGGTGGTTGCGGGTTGCGTTTTTTTGGGCTTGTTTTTTACCCTCCCCCCATCTGAAAATATTTTGTGCCCAAGATTTCTTTTAGATACATTTGTGAGCTTGTAGATCTGCTATTTCCAAATAAATAGCCGATGCTCATGTGGCCTATACAGGTCGCTTCTTTTGAGCTTGTTTTCATAGGCCGCCTGGTTGCTTGTTTCTCTCGCAAAATCTGGCAAAGAGAAACCGAGGTGAGCCGAGGTTGAGGGGGCCAGCGCGGGGCAGGCAGGCCAGTGGGCACAGCTGTGGTGTGCATTCATTACTGGTCGTCCACTGGCTAGGGGGGAGAAAAAGGGCCTCCCACTGCCGCATGGCTGCCCTGCCCAAACCTGCCCCCTGCCGCACACACACACACACACACACACACACACACACACACACACACACACACACACACACACACACAGCCAAGGCCTGGTAGCACCAGGCGGCACCACTCGCTGTGTTTGCACTCTTCTCACGTGTGGCAAGGCAGTCAAGCAAAACGGAGAGCAGAGGTGTTGGGGGTTATGGGGGGTGGTTGAGGCGGGGGGGGGGGGGGGGGGGGTGTAGGGGTTTAAGGGTTAAACTGGTTGGGGGATCGAGGGAGGGGAAGTGTGTGTGTGTGTGTGTGTGTGTGTGTGTGTGTGTGTGTGTGTGTGTGTGTGTGTGTGTGTGGGTGGGTCTTTCCTTCCTTTCCTCTCCCGACTGACCATTCTCTTTCCCACCCCTCACCCTCTCTTAATTCACCCCCTCTGTCCTCACCCTCACTCTCTCTCCCCCTTTTGTGGCCTGTGCACCTGCAGCCCTTGAGTCCAGGCAAGGCAATAAAGCTCAAGGATTTGAGTGGACTGGAGGTTAGAGGGAAATGGGGGCGGGGGGGGGGGGGGGGGCTGCAGTGGTGGAAAAAGTACTCAAATGTTTTACTTAAGTAAAAGTATCAATACCACAATGCAGAAATACTCTGTTACAAGTACAGTATTCCAAATGTACTTGAGTAAAAGTACAAAAGTATTGGCATCAAAATATACTGAAAGTACCAAAAGTACTAAAATGTTTGAAAATAGCAGATCTACAAGCTCACAGCGCGCCGCGATGTGACGTGTTGTGAGCTTGTAGATCGGCTATTTTCAAATAGCCTATAGGTATAAAATAGGGCTAAAGTGGTTACTGTTTGTTTTATAATACAATAATTTATATCTGCAAAGTAACAAATAATTGTGGTGGAGTAAAAGTACAATATTTGCCCCTGAAATGTAGTGGAGTAGAAGTAAACGTACTGAAAACTGGAAAAATGTACTTAGTTACTTTACACCACTCGGGGGGGGGGGGGAGTACAAAAGCAACAGTTTCAAACTGCAGTTGTGTCCTGTTGTGGTGCCGTTCTGTAGTAACCTATGGAGCAATGATAAGGCCTGACATGATGTAATGCGGTTTGGCACAGAAGGAGTGACTTTAAGCAGATTTACATCCCAGATTTACGACCTGTTTGGGTTGGTGTCATTGTGAATCAGTAATGATCTGACACAATGATCAATGCCTATTATGGCCCCTGACAAATTGTTTTAGTATACCACATGTAAATAATATAAATGACTGGTGTGAAATGCATGCCACATATTTTACCTCGATATTGTAGTCGCTAAAAGGGATGTTTTCATAACTTGTTTCCCTGTAATGTGAACTAGAGTCACACTTGCCCCTCAGGCAAGAGGTGAGTCTATAGCTCGCTGTATCTTTCCCACTACTTCCTAAACCATTGGTTCTCAAAGTGGGGTCCGGGGACCCCCAGGGGTCCTTGGGAGGGTACCAGGGGGTCCCCAGCAAAATGTGTTAATCTAGCGTCACAATAATTTTAACCTTTTATACTTTGGCTGTTCAAAAATAGCAGATATACATGAGCTTGTAGATCTGCTATTTTTGAAAAATCGTGAAAATGTGTGCAAACCTTTTGAATATATATATTTTCATGCAAACATTTGTAACTCAAATCTTTGCTTCTGGGGGTCCCTGGAACAAAATATTGGAGATGGGGGTCCGCGGCCAAATACATATCATTTTGGGGGTCCGCGGCATGAAAAAGTTTGAGAACCACTGTCCTAAACGGTGAGGCGGGGCCTGTGTTTGGGTCCCCGACCGATTTGTACGGGTCGCGAATGAATTCTCCAGGAATTAAAAACACATTTCAAACATTTACTCAACTGAATCAAAA
>NC_139955.1:34897891-34902891 GCF_963454915.1 Gymnoscopelus microlampas
CTGTGTAGCATCACAGCGTCTTAAGCCAGCCTTTCAACTCCCACACCCAAGGACCCGCGGCGAGAGAGTGCGGCCACTTTGAGAAAAAAAAAACGCACACCACACGAACCTGGCCTTTAGTCCCTCTTAATTCCACATGTAGAAGCACATCCTTTTTTTTTTGTTTTGTTTTTTTAAATAAGCATCTCAACAGCTGCAGGCCTTTGTAACGCATTGGGCCATATTCGGGAGACACTTTGAACTGTGTTTTTCAGGCTGTCACCCCCAATGCAGCACCACACACAAGGCTGTGTCACTGATTAGTCCACTTATTGGACTTCATCAAAAAAGTGTGGAACTAATCATTGAAAGTCATTAGTTGAGAGTCAGTTTTGAGTACCTAATAGTAGCGACTAATACGGCCACATCAGCACTTTTTGATCGATTGATTGAATATTTAATAGGCAGAAATGTAAAAACAGCAACAAAGTACAGTTAAAACACTTTGAAGGTCCGTCCAAAAAAGTCCTTGTTTCCGGTCTTGTTTCCATTGAGGTCCTTGGTATTCAATTCATAAACATGTAAAGTACACCAACTTAGTACCAACTTAGCACCAACTTTAAACCTATATGCATCGGTTATTTGAAAGTAGCCGATCTACAAGCTCACAACGCATTGTGAGCTTGTAGATCTGCAATTTTCAAACAAATCTTGAACAATTTAACAACACAAATCTGGTACGTAGGTACCTGGCACAAATATTTTTAGATGAGGGGTCCGCTTGAACGGATGCGTATTAATTTGGGGGTCGTCGACATGAAAACAAGCCCAAAGTCGCTTATAATAAGCAGACATGGCAACAGTGACTCTGACTTATGTTGACTGTCAAAGCCGCGTCAAAGCTTGAGGCACTGAGCAGATCAAGCTGTTTCCTGCGGTGGCCAGAGGTTACCTGGCCTCCAGCCGTGCACGCTCCCCGTGACACTTGTGGGTCCCTCCGCCCAGAGAGCCACGGGCCACTTTGAAGAGGGCTCCCTCTCCTCGTCAGGGCCCTTCCTCTTTCCCTAGAGATGCAAGGTGGACTACTCAGATCAAATAATACCCCCCACACACACATACACACACCCCCTGGTCCTCCCTTTCTCCCGCTCTCCTCTCATCCACACTTACCATTTGAAAACCCTCCTTCATTCATACAAACCTCACCCTTTCTATTCTGTTTACAAACCACGCTGTAGGGCAAGGGTAGCTTCCTCATTTCCACTGTTTGCCAGTGTTTGTCTGTAAGGAAGTTGCTTGCTGGCTTTTTTCTATGTAAGGTGAAAAGCAGAGGGTTAAATGCATGCCCTCCAGGGCACGCGCAGGTCACTGTGTAAACCTGACAGGGTCAATGGTAATAGCATTGTGAATGACATACACAAAGCCCCATGAGTACATTGTGTGTGTGTGTGTGTGTGTGTGTGTGTGTGTGTGTGTGTGTGTGTGTGTGTGTGTGTGTGTGTGTGTGTGTGTGTGTGTGTGTGTGTGTGTGTGTGTGTGTGTGTGTGTGTGTGTGTGTGTGTGTGTGTGTGTGTGTGCGCGTGCGCATGCATGCGCGTGTGTGTGTGTGTGTGTGTGTGTGTGTGTGTGTGTGTGTGTGTGCACGCATGCATGCGTGTGTGTGTGTGCAGCTGTGAGTTTGTGAGCCTGTGTTTGCATGTGTGTGTGTGTGTGTGTCCGCACCCATGTACAATTGTACATGTATGTGTGTATCGGTGTGTGTGCAGTATCAGGTGAGTTATCAGGGTTGTCGATGGCAACCAACGCAGTTATATCTCCCTCTTCCCCTCCATCAGATTTGAGCCAGGCGGTCATCATTGTTCTCAAGCTATAATTCACCCAGCAATCAGGGCCCAGATCTGGGCTTCTCTGATCAGAGGCTCCTTCGCTTCAGATGATTCCCCTCCCTGATTGGGCTAACTGGACTCCTGTCTGTGGGAGCACATTAGCATGGATTGTTTTTTTCCCTGTATGACCCACAGATTGGGGTGGCGTTAGCATTCACGCCTCCACTAAAGCGTTCCCCAGGGCTCTGTTTAGAGGTTTCCCGCTTTCGAAAGGGAAGAGGCATGAATAAACCCATGGTTTGAGCATCCAAAACCTGCACCCATGTTTAATGAAGGTTGACGATGTCAAACTGATGTAGTAAAGTTGAGAGGATAGTGACACATACAGAGAATTGACCTAAGGTTTAATTGTTTTCGTAGGGATTTTGAATGTAGTTCAAACAGTAAAAGCATGGCTCAGTATTGTTCACAGTGTTATTTCTCTTAATCATTTTTGACTGCTACTGACGTTAGCATGGAGACGGTCTGTTTCTGTGTGCGTGCAATCCTAATTAATAGGTCTGTGGCTGGAACGCTATCACAAAGTCTAATTGCCAGACCAGTCGTGGATGTGTCACATAATAACATGGAAGCGAGAGCTCGCCCATGCTGTGTCCTTTGGCCCACCTTAAACGCCTTTGTAACTCAAATTTATAAACCTCATTAGTTCCCTTATATCATACATGGGCAACCGGCGGCCCGGGGGCCACATGCGGCCCCCACCTTCACTTAATGTGGAGTGGGAATACTGATATATTATTGATTTCAGCTGTTACAATTACAAACATGCAAACATGACCCGCTTTAATGACTTCAGTCTATATTAGTAATTAGTATTTGTATTTAAGTTCATAACGTTAACATAAGTATAACTAAATGCTTTTGAAATTAAAAGAAAATGTTACTCTTCAGGATTCCAATAAAAAAATAGCAAAAACTAATCTGGATTCCAATTCAAAAATAGCAAAAATAGCAGATCTACAAGCTCAAAACGTGTCGCAGTAGAGCTTGTAGATCGGCTATTTTTGCTACTTTTATGTGACTTAGAATGGCCCGACAGTATATGCAATGTGTCCCTCTGGAGTTAGTGTGGAAATAAAGCGGCCCTCTCCATCATCAAAGTTGCCCACCCCTGCCTTATATCCAGTGAAACTGACTGTCGATACGGTTCCCACTTGACTTTTCCTCCGACTTTATGTCATTGAATCAGTCAGTCAGCATGGGCTCCATGTACTCATGAGATGAGCAGGTGAACCTGCAGGGGTTCAACACCTAGCCTATGGAGCTCTCTCTTTCTGTCTTTTGTCTTCCCAATGAGGCTCCATTATCCCCAGCACCCAGGCAACAGCAATCAGACGTGGGCCTGTGGCTGGCAAGGCCCATCGCCTCCCATGGAGAACGAAACCAGTATCACTGGAGCCATTATGTGGAAGATAGTGTAGGGTCACTTTGGGTGAAGTCAGCCCCTAATGCTGTGGACACCTGCTAAAGGTATAGAGATTACCATTCCACATTATCACCTAGCTCAGCATCTCTCATTGGAGGTGATTAACAGCCCCATGATAAAGAAATGGCACTTAAAACTGTATGTTGCTGTTGGGCGGAAACATTGTACTGTATGTCAGGGGCAGCGGTGGCCTAGGTTAGAGGAGCATGCTTGTGGCTGAAAGGTTCGAATCCCCAGCCTGACTAACCCCTCGCTCAACACCACTCAAGGCGTGCACGTAGTTAATGCGTGAGACAGTTTATCCCGGAGGAGTTTTAAATACTAATTTCATTCATGTGTTTTGGAAGTCATGGGGACACAGACTGGACACGAGACACTTGAATTATACTCTGAGAGCTGTGTTGGCGTTTATAAATATAAATAAATATTATTTTCTATAGTTTTGCTATTGTGAATCTTGGACCCTATACTTTCTCCTTCTTCAATTCATCAAGTGTTTGGATTCTTCACTCACTGTGAAGGACTGTGACACAAACACAAATTCTCCATGAATTCAAGGCTTCATGGAGTGAGTAATTGATAGAAAAAAAGTCATTTTGGGGTGTGAAGTATTCCTTTTACCACTTTCAACCTGGCATCCCTATTTTTGGGCCTGTCATTTATAGGCCTGCAACCCCCAATATTTAATAAATGGGATATGGAGATACAAAGTTTCTGCCAGACTTCTGCAATTTATGTTGGTGTTTTAGGATCTAAGGCTACGACAGTGAGTGAGTGAGTGAGTGACTGGCTGAGTGATTGTGTTTGGCTTGGGATTTTGAGTGGCCTATCTCACGTGCACTATTACACACACTCACACACATGGATACACCAACCCCCACTCGGTACCCTAGCTGCCTCAGTTATGCTGTCCGGGAGACAGCCATTGTCTAGGCCCAGTGGAATCCCGATGACATCACAGTTGCCCCGGCTGTGTGTGATGTGTTTAGTGACCGTTCAGCTCCAGGCAGGCCTCATGTCTGGCCTCCATAGTAAGAGAGAGAGAGAGCAGTGGTGGAAAAAGTACTCCATTTCTGTATTTAAGTAAAAGTATCAATACTGCGATGTAGAAACACAAGTAAAAGTCTGGTAATCAAAATGTACTTGAGTAAAAGTACAAAAGTAATGGCATCAAAATATACTTAAAGTACCAAAAGTAAAAGTACTGATTATGCAGAATGTCCCGTTTCACAAGGTATCATACATATAAAATGTATTAGTCTTTTGAAAATAGCAGATCTACAAGCTCACAACGCATCGTGTTGCGATGCGTTGTGAGCTTGTAGATCGGCTATTTTCAAATAGTCAAAGTTTAAATAGGGCTGAAGTGGTTAATGTATGTATGCGTTTTGTAATAATAATAATCCAAATCTACAAGTAACTAGTAACTAAAGTTTTCAAATAATTGTAGTGGATTAAAAGTACAAAATTTGCCTCTGAGCTGTAGTGGAGTAGAAGTAAAAGTATTTAAAATTGGAAATACTCAAGTAAACTAAAAGTACCTCAACATTTTACTTAAGTACAGTACTTGAGTATATGTAATTGGTTACTTTCCACCACTGAGAGAGAGGGAGGAAGAGGGAGATAAAGAGCAGAAAGATCGAGAGAGGAAAATAATAATAAAGGGATTTGGAAAGAGAAAGAGAAAAGAAAAGAAGACGGGGGACGGG